>NC_092802.1:35999563-36152863 GCF_918797505.1 Bemisia tabaci | reverse complement strand
GTCTTTCAATTTCAGGAACAACCCAGCAGTTTTCATTATACCCACCGCACGTTCCGGAAGGGGTCATGCGTTTTAAGATCAGCCGAGAGACTTGACAACCCTGTTCCGGCCCGCAATTGCAGCTCCATGACCAGCAATTAAAATTCAATTGCGTTTCCTCCAGATCAATAAGCATGTGTACCAAGTCGCGAACCCTTTCTTCGATATTAGGGAAGGGCCTCGGGTATAATTTATCAGTGATCCTCGTGCTAGTGACGGACCCATCTCAATATTCGCATGAGCCCCAGAAAACATGGATTTATATGTAAAACAGGGCTCATACGGACACTGAGATATGTCCTTACGACGGGAGAGCAACGAATTGAGACAGCCTTCATATTAACGCGATGTCGATAATCCAGCAATTCTGCCGTGCTAAGGAAAAACGCCGTATGAACATTCGAAAAATGCCAAATTTCACCGCATAAAACGTGTATTTTTGAGGAAAATGTTGCGCATTTTTCCTTGTGCCTCCAGACATTTTGGATTAAATTGCGAACGAATTTCACTGAAAAAATTGAGGGAAAAATTCACGATTTTCCCAGTATGTTCGTTTTTTATCGTAGAAAATTTGGCAACGTCTATAGGCTCATGCGGCGTTCTTCCTTACCATGGCAGAATCGCAGGCCTCCTGATCATGAAGGGTTGGCACTAACTGGAAATCCTTGATAATTAAGATAAATCTACGATTTCGGATTTTTAAGCGACCGATCTGTAAAGCTGAACGCGAACTCTGTTGTATCCTGATAAGAGGGCGGGTCGAATATAAACTGTGATTTGACCACCGAGGGTGAAGGAAATAAATAATCATACCAGTGGCGAAGTATGAATGATCGATTATCGATATTTCCTCATTTGAAGCTATGGTAAAGAGTCGATTATTAAGGTGTTCGTCGCGAACACCCTGTTTATCGATCCATTTCCATAGATTTAAATGACAGATCAATCGATATATCGATGAATAATCATACCAGTGGCGATGCGTTAATGATCGACTATCGATCTTTCCTCATTTGAAGCTGTGGTAATGAGTCGATTATGAAGGTGTTCGTTGCATACACCCTGATCGCGTACGATCCGTAAACCTAGATACAGTCCAAATCTTTAGTCTGCGTACCGGACTTCACTTCGCAATAATGAGCCAATTTCTTCAGCTCGTACATAAATGTACCCAAAAGCTGATTATTAAAATTGTTTGAAAAAGTGAAAGACAAAGAAGACAAACAGAAATTATAGCAATATGCTATTAGTGGAGGTGCGCGGTTGCAAATAGACATTGGAGATAAGGGAATGGACTATCTAACGACAACCCGCAAGGCATCCCATGGTTAGTCTATGCCACTCGTTAAACCAATAAGATTGCCTCATTTTCATTTTGTATTCTTCGTCCGTAGATGTGTATGTGTCTATCAATTTCAATAATCAGTCTGCAGCTTACACTGGAAAAAAAAAACCACATTAGATCTAGAGTCCAGACTCCTAAAAACATCGACAAGAAAAAATACTCTTGATTCAATCGGATTTTTACTTAAATCAAGAACCAATAAGCCTCTTAATTTGAGCGGATTTCCTCTTGATTTAAGCAAAAATCTGATTGAATCAAGAGTATTTTTTCTTGTCAATGTTTTCAAGAGTCTGGACTCTAGGTCCAATGTGTTGTTTTCCAGTGATTAAGAGTGCATATTTAACACCACTAATATGGTAATTATACCTAACCATAGTTTTTTCTCCATAGCCAAAACCATGCCGCGGCATTAGCCTTACTGCATCAAACGTTCCGGGTGCTACGCCCGGCACTTTCGATCTCTGAGCCCGGAACGCGGACTGTATGTCTCTGATTGAATCAAGAGTATTTTTTCTTGTCAATGTTTTCAAGAGTCTGGACTTTAGATCCAATGTGTTTTTTTTCCAGTGTAGGAAAACTAATGATACAGTATTTACGTACCCTTTACCCCCTACCCCTTTAATTTTCAGTTGCCGATTCGAAAATCCTCAAAAAAATGACGCCGCTAAATCAGGGATAGAGCGTCTCCGCGAACCCCTCCCCCCTCTTTCCCTCAACCTTTGTACCGTGGACTCGTCGCATTGGTGCGGGGGGTAGCAACTAAATTGGGCAGGTATATTTGCATAGATTGATTAATTACAAGGCTTACGCGTTAACGCCTCCTCGTTGTGGGAAAAAGTCGTACCTCGACCGCCCCCCAACCCCCCTTCCTCCTGACCCCCTCCCCCCTTCCCACGAGGGGAGCTGGCAAAACCACGTCGGGGAGTCCCAGCGTGAGCTCAAAACGGAGCGGGGTGTCGCGGCTGTTGCCAATTCGTGCCGGAAAAGCAGGAATTCAATATATTATGTGATGGGATTATCGGGAATACACATGGGATTTGGCAGATGACAAGAGATCTGCTCGAGATCTCCATCGCAATTCGTCGTCCCTCCGTAAGGGCGTATCTTTATTCTCACGTGAGCCCTGTTTTACTAATAAAGCCATGCTTTCTGGGGCTCGTGTGGAAATTGAGATACGTCCTTACGTCAGACGAGCGACGACTTGTGGTCCATCCTGGCGTGGATGGATATTTTTACAAGAGCTCGCGTTGTTCTCTGGTTCTGCGTTGTCAGATATCGCTTCGAGAACATGCGCGCCTCCGGCGAGAAGCGTTTGACATAACTGGCGAAAAAACACGAAAAACTTACGGGGACTACAGGAAAAAAAGGAAAATGACCACCTAACATGGCAAGAAATTAAGCACTTCAACATATGAAGAATGGAAATCCAAAGTCTAATAAGCGCTATAAGGTGCTGCAGTGTTGCGACGAAAATTGTGCAAATGTTGTGCTTCGACGGATATTTAGGTAAAGCCCAATTCACAAGTACAAGTTGTCGACTGAAAAGTTGGATCGTGTGAAACAACGGAGGCACTGTGTGCATTATGACGTGAGCCTTGTTATGCTCATATACTTACAAGACTCATGGTTCATGTCTTAATGCACATAGTTCCGTTCGGCAGAAATGTTTCGTTTTGCAGAAATGTTTGGCAGAAAAATTCCGTTTGGCAAACTGGTATCTTTCCCGTTGACTCGGAAACTTAAACGCAGATGTAGAAACGCTATACGGGGGTCCAACACGTGATACAACTATTTTAACTTCCGAGTAGGTAAAATTGCATATCCATGAAAATGAAGGAGAACCTGGTATCTCATCAGTTGACTCGGAGATTTTAACGCTGATGTAGAAACGTTAGATGGGGTTCAACACGTGATACAACTATTGAAACTTTCGAGTAGGTAAAATTTAACTTGAAATATGACACTTGCTGTCATATTTCATGTTTGGCCCGCAAATTGTAATGTGGCTCTTGTTTTTTCCTATTGCCTAGAAGATCCATGACCTAACCTCAAATTGCCCGACATTTCCTCACATTCCCCCGTGTAGGCACCCTACCACAGGCAATACATTCATCATGAAAGCTCTCCAGAATTAGATCCGTTCAAAAGCAAGGTCCTGGCAACCCGGCATGTGGTCTGAGCAGCCGGAAAGAGTGGGTGTCCTTTCAATTCTGCCAGAAGAACACCCGCCCTCCTCCCCCTATCCTCTCCGCGAAATTTATTGGCAAGCACCTATCGGTTGCCTGGCCAACGCGCTTCCTTTTAGCTAACCACTTTATTATTTTTTTCTCGATTAATTTCGGCTCACTAATCAAACGCGCACTATCCGAGAGATCATAATATTACCGCAACTGCTCCCCCTCCCCACCTCGGTCTGGGTCCCCGTGTAACCCCCCCCCCCCCCCCCCCGGACCCCTTCGGACCAAGCGCGTGGACCTACCCAGCGGCGCGCCGACCAGGTTCTCCGCCCACGTCTTTTCGTAAATTGTTTCTCGGGCCGATAGTGGCTGATCTGAGTCGCGGTTTGCGGGCTGGTGAAGGTTGCCAAAGGTTTAACATTGTGATTTGGATTTGGACTACACTTTCCGATTAAGAACTACAATGGACCACTAGACAAGGTAAGAATTTCAGCAATCTGATACATAGTTCTTAACCAGAATTTCACGTCGAACACGATTCACATAACGAAAATTACTGAAACCAACTCCTAACGAAGATATTAACGTGTTTATTTCACATTGGTCACGAGGAATTCGAACTGCCCGCTCACAAGAAACTCAAAGCTCTACACGAGTCAAATCGCGCACTACAACGGTTTCAGCAAGCCTCTCAATCGAGCAATGCTCATGTCCCACCATGTGTCATTCAAACTATTAGCAATTTGCTATAGCTGAGCCAAAGCGTCAAGATTGAGGTTGCCAGATTTTAATATCGCAAAGACTGTCATGATAACGTTTAGCGCGCGATGTGAATCACGTAGAGCATTGAGTTTTCATGAGCGGGTGGTTTGAATTCACGCACCAAGAATTATTGAATATCTTCGTAAGGAGTTGATTTCGGTAATTTTCGTTGTGCGCAGCGTGTTCTACGTGAAATTTTAGGTTAAGAAACATGTATCAGAATGCTGAAATTCGTACCTTGTTTAGTGGTCCATTCCTGGCTCAACCATAAAACACTTATGTGCTTTTCGATTCAAGTGGACTGTTGTTTTTCTTAAGAGCGGGAAATTCAAATTTTTCGTTACCAGTGCTGAATAAAAACGTTACCATCTTAATCAGGAGTTATCATCAGCGATTTTCGTTGCGCGAATCGTTCCCTACATGAAATTTTCAAGAGGAATCTTAAATTGGAACGCTTCAATTCGCACCCTGTCTTTGGCCCATTTCTACTGATTTTTCCTCTGATCTAATGCAAAAATTAGCAAAATTTTGAACAGAAATCATACAGTTATATGTTTGTAAAAAATCATTGTTCGGATCAATTTCGCAACAGTGGCTTGAAGTTACGTTCCTTCGTATGGAAAACGACGAAATCTGTAAATGTGAGAACATTCAGATGCATCCTGTCGGAATTTCGTTGCGTTGGGTACTCATAGCGATATCGAACTAGAAAATGTTTTCTCAAGATGTTCCTAATAGATTCTCCTCACGACCCCAGCAGATTCCCCGCAATAAATCGCACCGAACGGTCGAAATTTCCGGTAGCAGTCGAGAATCAAATGATCCTAACTTTTATAAATTGACAAACCATCATTTTACCGGACAGAAATGACCCCAAAGGCTCATGATTTAAGGCTGCCTCGATAAGTTTATGGCTTCACAATTCAAATAAAAGTAAGCAAACCGCGACGATTCTGAGCCAAACATCAGAAAAACCGCTCCTGACTGTTTTTCTGCCGTGCTATGGTAAAACGCCGTACGAACCTTCTGACGTTGCCAAATTGCCTTCGATAAAACACGAATTTCCTGGTAAAGTCATGAATATTTTTCTTCCATTTTTTTGGATAATTTTGCTCGCAATTTCACCTAAAGATTCTGAAAATTTAAAGAAAAATATTGACGACTTTCCTCAAAAATGAACATTTTATCGAAGGAAATTTGGCATCTCTCGAATGTTCATACGGCGTTCTTCCTTAGCGCGGCAGTTTTCTCGTCGATCGTCCGGAAAGCATTTCCATGTCACGGGCTCTCGGTCAACTTGTCAGATAACTCATTCGTCTGCCTCGGTTTGTGGATAATTGAATTCGATGATAGAATGACCGTCATTACAGCTTTGGCTTCTTGAGTGGAAAAAGCGCTGGCTCAAGAAAATTCGATTTTATTAACGACACATACTTTCTTCTGTATTTTTTTTAAATGCGCACCTTTGGGAGGGTCGTTGACTTGTGGCTCAACACCTCTGTTTTTAGTTAGTGCCAATTTTTTTGAAAAATAAGTATACGCGGGGCCAGAGTTATTTTTTTCACTTTTATAATTATTTTTTGGAAAAAAATGCAATTTGTATAATTTGATTTCTTCATGTTTGTTTCAGGTGAGAGACTCTCAAATTGCGTTGTGAAATTTATGCCATTGGGCCAGTGATGAGCGGGATTTTGGACTTTGAGTAAGTTATACACAAGTTTTTATGAGGGACGGAAGGAAGGTATAGGTTTTTATGTAAAGCTGCTCAGAAAAGCGTCGAAGGTAAGAGGGAACGATCATTACACGGTCAACTCTGCACTGGAAAAAAAAACACATTGGATCTATTGTCCAGACTCTTGAAAACATCGACAAGAAAAAATACTCTTGATTCAATCGGATTCAAGCTTAAATCAAGAACCCAGCCTCTTAATTTGAGCGGATTTCCTTTTGATTTAAGCTTAAATTTGATCGAATCAAGAGTCCTTTTTCTTGTCGATGTTTTCAAGAGTCTGGATTCTAGATCCAACGTGTTTTTTTTTTTTTTTTCCAGTGTGGTTCTTGAGAAAAATGAGAGATGAGGGTGAGTTGAGGAATTTGTGCCCACCGACGTCACGAGGCACAGAAGAAAATCAGCTAGGGTGTGTTATCTAGGCACTTTTCCCAACATTTCCGGTGATAAATTAACTTTACAGAAATTTTAGTTTTATAATTGCATTTACACAGGTTTACCATTTCCAAAATATTTTCAATCATACAAATAGGTGTACTCAGTGACGTCAAATCGCCGAGAAAGTTGCCACTGTCTTTGTACTTTCTCTCTGAGCTCTGGTATCTATACAACACCTTTAAATTAGGCCTTGGCAAGGACTCTTTGCAGGGTCGAGCTTCTCGTGCGGAAAATTTCGTGAAAAAACGAAGAAGTTCGGGAGCGTAGCACATGATACAACTTTATCTACTTCAGAGTAGGTAAAATTGCACAGCCGCAAACATGAAGGAGTACTAGGTCTCTTTCTCGTTAACTCAGAGACTTTAACGCAGAGGTAGAAATGTTAGAGCGTAACACGTGATACAACTATTTGGCCTTCCGAGCAGATAAAATTGCATATCCGCAAACATGATGGAAAACCACTGGCTTAGAGACTTTAACGCCAGGGTAGATAAGCCAGATAGGGTGGAAAACGTGATGAAACTATTCCAACTTTGAAGTAGGCAAAATTTGCCTACCCCATAAATGAAGGAGAACTTGCGTAGAATTCATAAAAAATCTGTGAATTCAACAAAAAAACGGAGTGAGACATCAATGTTTCTTGAGTTCAGCACTCCTGACTTACTGCTTGCTAAACATGCAATACCGGCGCAAGCACCAAATTTATCTCAAAATGTTTCCAAAATTCAAGCCTGAAAATGGGAAAAATCTCTGGCTCAGCTTAGAAGCAGCGTACGAACAATTAGTTTCCCTATGAACATAAGTATTTTTATGGATGAGCCAGAAATTGTAGTTCCAAATTATTGCAAAATGAATGTCAAATGACTCATTAATATTATAAATAAACTTATACCGGACTTAATGTTAAATGCCTCTGATCCATTCTTTTCAGCTACTAATTACGTATCGTTAGGGTCTCCGGACGAGACATTTTCCCTTAGAATTTTCCGATATTTTAGATTTAATTGTGCACAAAATTTTCTGAAAAATTGGAAGAAGAACACTGAAAAAAAATTCTCGGCGTTTTTACCAAGGTCCGTTGGTATCTTTACCATCTCACTTTTTTTTACCAATTATTGGTAATTTTACCAAGATAGACTGGCAAGCTTACCTAAAAACCGGTATTTTTACTGGTTTTTTTTCAGGTAAGAATACCACTTTTATTGGTAATCAATTCCCGGTAACTTTGCCATTTTATCTCGGTAATTCTACCGCAGTCGATAAAAAATATTGGCGTTTTTACCAAGATCCAGTAAAATTACCGAGAAAGTTCAATAATTTTATCGAGATTTCTCGGTAAAATTACCAATTCCATAAATGGTTGTTTTACCAAGAAAAAACTGGGATCAAATAGAACCCTGAATTCTTGGTAATTTTACCCTTTTCTTAGTAAATACATCGAGATTTTTTATCAGTGCAGTAAATTTGTGGGCTACTAAAGGAAATATGGCAACGCCTGAAGGCTCATACGGCGTTTTTCCTAAGCACGGTAGAATGCCGCCGCGCCTGCCAGAGCCTGGATGCCTGGAGCGGAGCCGGGATCTCGGGAATTCGGGAGCAGTGGAGCGAGACAATGGGCCGCTCTTATCAATCAAAAACCGAGGCGGGTTATCGGAACCCGGGAACGTGGCGGCTCCGGCGCTGCGCAATGACAGAAATGTGAGGGCGTAACGGTGGATCGACCCGGGTGATCACCGATGGCTCATCGTCTATCGCTCCACTTCCCGCCATTGATTTGTCACCTGTCAAATATTCCACCGTTGCCGCCCAGTTCGGCGCTCCATCGTGTCGCGTTACGGTTGAATTTCCCGGGAAAGCCGAATGCTTCGAACAGGAAGGTTCCCGGGATGGACCACTAGACTGCCGCGATGGCGAAGAGAACAGGAAGTCGTCACCTTCCGCCACGGAGAAAAAAAAAACTTCGTGCGTGGGACCCGAAGTTTAGGTCATATGGATCTCTGAAGTTTTCGGATTGAGCATCTGAACACTTTAGGTCCAGCTGCTGAGGTTTGGATCACACATCTGAAGCTTCAGTTCTTACATCTGAAGTACTTCGTTTTTCCTTATCCGAACAACTTCGGTTCTCACATCCGAAAAACTTCGATTCTCGCATCTGAAGTACTTCAGATGTAAGAACTGGAGTTTCAGATGTGTGATCCGAACCTCGACAACTAGACCTAAAGTGTTCAGATGCTCAATCCGAAAACTTCAGAGATGCATATGACGTAAACTTCGGGTCCCCCGCACGAGGTTTTTTTCTCCGTGCGGCCAAAGTATCTCAAGTGTCATGCGACGTTTAAAAATTTCCGCCGCCGTTTTACTCTTTTACAGAGAAATTTTTAACGAAGCTGTCCGAAAATTTCACTGAATGTTCCTCGTGCTGCCGATAGAATTCAGTGAAATGTTCAAACAGATTCAACCAACAATTTCTCTGTAAAAAAACAAAATGGCACCGGAAATTTTTTAACGTCGCATGGCGCCTGTGATACTTCGGCCGGTGAGAAGGCAAGGTGACGAAGTGTCAAATTTTCGAAATCGAGTTTCCTTCCAAATTCGTCCATTTTCTTATAGATGAAATCACTATAATCACTTAGCTAAAACAGCAAATTTCATCTTAAATATATGAAAACGAGACTTATAAGAAAGCCGTTATCCTGCAAAAAATGACCTAGTTTCAAGCGAGACAGCAGTAAGTGCCAGGTCCAGTTCCTTCAAACTTTATATTTGTAGTTACTGCTCTCTTCGGCGATACGACAAAATTGAAAGCCCACTGAAAAAGGTTGGGAAGGATCCGGGGTGCGGGTGCTTGCTAGAGGCGAGGCGTGAATGATCGATTTTAGATATTTCCCCATTGAAAGCTATGGTCAGTGTTTGAAACTCACAGGCGCCAACGCGCCAAATGCGCCTAAAAAATCGGCCATGGCGCCTAAAAAATGAAAGCTCTGCGCCAACGTGGCCCCTAAAAATCTGGATTTTCACTGAAAGTCACATAAAGAAAGAAAAAACAAATCTATTTGAATTGAAAAAACTTAGAATTTTCAGCACCACAAGTGAAAGCTTGCTTTTTCTATTCTTCACGATTTCATTCTTAGTGCTTTTGTCTTCCCCAAGTTACAGCTCCTTACTAGTTCTGTTACGAAAATATCTTGCGTCTAACTTTTCACTAAATGCGCCATAATATATAGTCAAAAAGTCAATGTGGCCCCTAAAAAATCTTCAATGGCGCCTAAAAATCGGGCTTGATGCGCCACATGGCTCCTAAAACTCAAAGATGAGTTTCGAACACTAGCTATGGTAAAGAATCGATTATTAAGGTGTTCGTTGCGAACACCCTGTTAATCGATAATTTTCCGTAGATTTAAACGGCAGATCAATTGATATATCGCAAAGTGCGCCACGCCATTGGTGCTTGCTAGGATACGGCGAGCACAACCGCGGCGAAGTCGACTGAAAAATGTGGAGTTTGACGGATCATGGATCCATGGGAGCGGAGCTGAGCGGAGGGGACCGTCAATGATGGATGGCTGCATCGAAGGTGGGCCTGATTCCCGATGCCGCTCTCCTGTCTCAGGCATCGGGTCAACTTGCCGCCAAAAGCTCCGGCACCACGCCTACGCCTCTCGGAACCACTCTCCGGGTCCCGGCGACGCTCGTATAGAGTCATACGCTCCATGCTCCACAGATACCGCCGAGGATTCAACGAGCTCCATCTTCGATTCATCATCCGCATACAAAGAGCTTTGTGCAACGAGGCTCCACAAAGGGTGCCTCCAAAGTTCTGTAACCGAATTTTGTGTGAGTCTGCGAAAGAGGCGAACGGAGATGTTGCATGTGTGAGGAATTTGCGCTTTGACGATTGATTCTTATGTAAAAGTTTGCGAGAAACACGATATGGTGCCACAAAAGTGAAGGAACAACTTAATTAGGCAAACATTCGTGGTGAAATAAAAACTTAATTTTAGAAGGGCTGCTGCAAGATACAAAAATAATAAGATGCAAAAAAACGGGGACGTTTTGAGATAATGAAGATGTTGCATGTGTGAGGAATTTGCGATTTGACTATTGATTCTTCTGTAAAAGTTCGCGAGAAACGCGATGGTCCCACTGGTTTTCCCTGAAATCAACTCCCAAGCTCAAAAAAAGCTCTCAAGTTGAGGCCAAAATAGAGGGGATATCCCACGCTATCCTGAGAGTCCACCTCTACATCAAGATAGACTCTCTATGCGAAGACTGGGAGCAAATATACATTGACAGGGCTGCCACTTTATTTGGGGACTCCACAACTGAAAACACGGCAACCCTGTTAATGTATTTGCTCCTTATCTTCGCGTGGAGAGTTTGCCTTGATGTAGAGGTGGACTCTCAGGATAGCGTAGGATATCCCCTCCATTTTGGCCTCAACTTGAGAGCTTCTTTTGAGCTTGGGAGTTGATTTTAGAGAAAACCAGTGTCACCATCGTGTTTCTCACGAACTTTTACATAAGAATCAACAATCAAATCGCAAATTCCTCACACATGCAACATCTCCATTGCATCACTTACTAATATTGGTCTCACATAGCTGCATTTTAATAGCAAAATTAAACAGTAATGAATAATATGTGTTACGTAGTAAAGGCATGATTTCGAATTTTTTCGGCAGTAATTTTTCGATGGTCAAATTACTCGATTTCAGGTCATGTATAAACCCTGCTCGCGTCTGACCTGGCTAGGTAAAAATTCCAGAGGGCGGGGCGACGCGACGTGGCGACGATTTCATTTTTGAAAAACCATTTTCTCCTGCTCTTGAAAGATTATGCAATTTAAACTACACTAAAGTTGAAATAGTTGTATTTAATATCAATTTTCGTGTCTCAGCGCCGCATTTCAATAGAAATGATTTGGATTTGGGATTTCTATGGGATTCAACCTAATGTTCAGTACAAATAGTCAAAGCTTCTTTAACTCTGATCCTGAAGAGTGCCGTGGGCTGATTGTTAAAATCGATAGACAAAGCTATAAACAAAGAAGACAAAAAGGATTTGGAGGGGTTCTATCGGTGGAAACGGGTGGTTGCAATGGATAAACGAGGTAGGTAACAGACGAACTAACGGCTGGAGAGATGCGGACTTAGAATCGTACTAGGTCAGAATTTTGCAGAAAGAACCAAGACGGAATAACAAGTTGAAACCAGAGACAAAATATTTCAGAGAACCTACACTAAAAATCCTAGGATCATGTATATAGTCGTGCCCTATAAACAGCGCCTTTCCTTAGGAGGTTCCACATGTTTTACATTGTAATGAAGAGAGGTTCAAGGAGATACTCAATATAGAATCATAAAAAGGACAATTTTTGCCAACCTTTAATAATGTTTAGCAGTATGACTTTGAAAATGACCGTTGCAAGGGATCACAATGATATTGTCACTCCAAAAAGTACAAAAAAAGGAAAGTCTATGATTATGACAGACTTCACGGTAGATGTGAACCTACCTTAAAATTTACAAAACCCACATTTATTTTCTTTTGTAGTTTTTTGTAGTAATAAATCATTGTAATTCCTTTCAAGAACCCATTTTTGAAGTTATACTCCTAAATTGTATTCGAGGTTGGAAAAAATTATCCCTTTTATGATGGTTTCACGGCCTTGTCTCCACGGAACGTTTCATGGGATCTGCTCCAGGGAAAAATCCCACTTCCGAAGTTGGGAAAAATATTGAGTTAGTCGATACTAATCACGATACTAACTAAGAGTCCTTATGGAGTCCCAGGAACGACTTGAAAAGAAGAAGAGGGAATTTCGTCGTGTTGTTTAGCGGGAAAAAAGCCCAGTTTCAAGTTCAAGTTTCATTTCTGCCACTCGAACTTGGGAAAAATCTCGTTGAGACAAGCCGCTAGCCGTAAGAGGGCTTCCTCATACCTCCCTTACTGACAGTGTATTCAAAGTCAGGTACACTGGAAAAAAAAAAACATTGGATCTAGAGTCCAGACTCTTAAAAACATCGACAAGAAAAAATACTCTTGATCCAATCAGATTTAAGCTTAAATCAAGAACCAAGCCTCTTAATTTGAGCGGATTTCCTTTTGATTTAAGCTTAAATCTGCTTGAATCAAGAGTCCTTTTTCTTGTCAATGTTTTCAAGAGTCTGGACTCTAGATCCAATGTGTTTTTTTCCAGTGTATGGTGCATTCCCATTTGGGGGACCACACCCCTGCAGTCTGGAGGTGTAACCTTGGACCACCCTGTATTGTTTAGTTATCTTATTTTTCTCTATTCCCCCAATATTTAAAGCACATTTTTCCTGACTTCGTCACAAGCAGAAAAAAAATTCCGAAATTTGGCAAAGCTGCCTGAATAGAGACGGGCCATTCCCGATTCCCTAGCTCGGAGGGTAAAAATTGAAAACAAGACCGCGGCCGGTCGACTGCATAATTCATCGAATCCCCCGGGAAGGGCAGCGTCGTGAGGGGGGCGAGGGGGTCGGGGGGTGCGCTTTTCCGCGGATCAGAAGAAACACATGTCGTCAATCGATCTTGCCTTCTTCGGCCGTCGTCGCGACGTCCCGCCGCCCGTCTTCGTCCGGTCGCGGCCGGTCGACCCATAGTTGCCAGATCGTACTAAAAAATCAACGCTTTCCCGCATCGGACCCCGTATAAACTATAACAAATTTTCCGGCGCACACTGAAAAAAAAAATCTCGGTGTATTTACTAAGAAAAGGGTAAAATTACCAAGAATTCAGGGTTCTATTTGATCCCAGTTTTATCTCGGTAAAATTACCATTTATGGAATTGTTAATTTTACCGAGAAATTTCGGTTAAATTATTGAACTTTCTCGGTAATTTTACTGGACCTTGGTAAAAACGCCAATATTTTTTATCGACTGTGGTAGAATTACCGAGATAAAATAGCAAAGTTACCGAGAATTGATTACCAATAAAAGTGGTATTCTTACCTGAATAAAAAACAACAGTAAAAATACCGGTTTTTAGGTAAGCTTACCAGTCTGTCTTGGTAAAATTACCAATAAATGGTAAAAATGTGAGATGGTAAAGGTACCAACGGACCTTGGTAAAAACGCCGAGAATTTTTTTTCAGTGCAACCTGGCAACCTGGGAGACGGAGACGGACGGAACAAGGCGGACTGTCACCGGGGCCGGATTTTCACCGACATCGACGTGAGATCGTCGCTCGTCCGACGTAAGATCGTATCTCGATTTTCGCATGAGCCCCAGAAAGCATGGGTTTATATGTGAATTAGGGCTCACGTGGAGATTGAGGTACGCCGCCACGTCAAAGGAGTGGAGAGATGTCGGACAAGATAAGGGCCCGGAGTACACCGAACATCGCTTAGATGGAGCAGACGCCGCGCATGCGCAATGCGCCCGGAATAAATGAGCGCTTTCGGCCTTTCGTCTTCGGGAAAAGTTCTCGTCGAACGGGGTGCCGGCCGGGTCAAGGCCCGATGTGGGGTCATCGGGTTTCGTGGGGAAGTATTCTCCCGGGTATTTATCGGAGACAAATTAAGTCATGAAATATTACAGAGATCGACATCTGACTCTCAATGAGCCACGTGCAGCCGAATCAATCGAATTTTTCCATTTTTCAGGCGTCGGACTGATAATCTACGTAATTTGAAACGTATATTTCAGTAAATTCCATAAAATTCAGGAAATTCCATACATTTCGAAATCGAGTTTCATGGGGAAGTCGTCACCTTCCAGGCAAAGTATCACAAGCGCCATGCGACGTTTAAAAATTTCCGCCGCCATTTTATTTTTTTACAGAGAAATTGTTCAATGAAGCTGTCCGAAAATTTCACTGAATTTTCTTTGTGCTGCCGATAAAATTTAGTGAAATTTCCAAACTGATTCAACCAACAATTATTTCTCAGTAAAGAAATAAAATGGCGGTGGAAATTTTTAAACGTCGCATGGCGCTTGTGATACTTTGCCTGGAAGGTGACGAAGTATTCTCCCGGGTATTTATCGGAGACAAATTAAGTCATAAAATATTACAGAGATCGACATCTGACTCTCTGATGAGCCACGTGCACCCGAATCAATCGAAATTTTTCCATTTTTCAGGCGTTGGACTGATAATCTACGTAATTTGAAACATACATTTCAGGAAATTCCATACATTTCGAAAATTTCCAAGAATACACTGGAAAAAGAAACACATTGGATCTAGAGTCCAGACTCTTAAAGACATCGACAAGAAAAAATACTTTTGATTCAATCAGAATCTAGCTTAAATCAAGAACCAATCCTCTTAATTTAAGCGGATTTTGTTTTGATTCAAGCAAAAATCTGATTGAATCAAGAGTATTTTTTCTTGTCAATGTTTTCAAGAGTCTGGACTCTAGATCCAATGTGTTTTTTTCCAGTGCATAGTGAGACAAGGTGACAAATTTGTACCCATTCATTTTGCATTAATTAAGTCATGACAAATTAAGTCATGAAATATTACGGAGATCGACATCTGACTCTCGATGAGCCACGTGCACCCGAATCAATCAAAATTTTTCCATTTTTCAGTACATGTATTCAACATATATCTCAGTAAATTCCATACATTTCAGGAAGTTCCATACATTTCGAAAATTTCCAAGAATACACTTTCCATACATTTCAGGAAATTCCATACATTTCGAAAATTTCCAAGAATACACTGGAAAAAAAACACATTGGATCTAGAGTCCAGACTCTTAAAAACATCGTCAAGAAAGAGTGTTCTTGATTCAATCAGAATCTAGCTTAAATCAAGAACCAATCCTCTTAATTTAAGCGGATTTCGTTTTGATTCAAGCAAAAATGCGATTAAATCAAGAGTATTTTTTCTTATCAATGTTTTCAAGAGTCTAGACTCTAGATCCAATGTGTTTTTTTTTCCCCCAGTGTACCCTTTAATTGGGGTAAAAACCGGGCAGGGACCGTCAAAAGAAATTTCGCGCGGACCGAATTTTGCAGTGATTTTAGCGACGCGCAAGCCAGGGAAGGGAGCGCGGTCGAATGTCGAGTCATATCTTCACAGTTATGCGCCTTCAATCCAGCTAGCGGCAGTGGCGTGGCGTGAAGGATCGATCATCGATATATCGCCATTTGAAACTATGGTAAAGAATCGATTACTAAGGTGTTCGCTGCGAACACCCTGATAATCGATCTTTTTTCATAGGTTTGAATGGCGAATCAATCGATATATCGCAAAGCACGCCACGCCTCTGGCTAGCGGTCGCATGCCTCTACCCGTACCGTAGTCGAACATTTAGCGCGAACTCTCGCATTGCGTTTGGTGCAATGCGAGAAGTATTCATGCGGTCTTGTAGGCGCTAAAATGAGTTTGACGCCGACCGCACTGTTTGGCGCAATGCATGAAGTATTCCTCCAGTCTTGCAGGCGCTGATATGAGTTCGACGCCGATCGCACCGTGTCTGGCCTTTGGCGTGATTATGCGAACTCGCGTTAGGATTGGATCTAGCAATGTGTTTTTTTCCCAGTGTATTTCACGTAAAATTCTCCAGCACAAGACGAATGAAAGGAGAGGTATCGAAAAGCGATGTTCTTGGACCCACTATGAATTTCCCCAACACTGAGATTTTTTGCTCATTAAAGGTCTATATTATTCAGTTTGCATAATGAATTTGTCATTTTCGGGTCTAGTGCTGGCCTAAACGTGGGTCTTTTAGGTACTTTTGGCGAAAAATGTGAATTTCTTTATCGGCATTCAACCACAAACCTTCAAAACTCGCATTTTCCGTCGTTCAATCGTCCTGCAAACCCATGTTTATTCTCGCTTCAGACGTAAAAGAATACCAGAAATGAACAAGTCATGATGCATCTCGTAAAGGAAATTTCGACCTTCCATGAGCAAAAAATGGTGAAGTTATAGAAATTCAGGTAGAATGAGCACCAAAACGGCCTCTATCGATACCTCTTTCTTTGAAACTTATTTCAGTATATTTTATAAATTTCGAAAATGTCCAAGATTATTTCGCGTACAATTCATCATTATACTCGAATGCAAAATGAATGGGTACAAATTTGTCACCTTGTCTCACTATGCACCGGAAAAAAACACATTGGATCTAGAGTCCAGACTCTTGAAAACATTGACAAGAAAAAGGACTCTTGATTCTATCAGATTTAAGCTTAAATCAAAAGGAAATCCGCTCAAATTAAGAGGTTTGGTTCTTGATTTAAGCATAAATCCGATTGAATCAAGAGTATTTTTTCTTTTCGATGTTTTTAAGAGTCTGGACTCTAGATCCGATGTGTTTTTTTTTCCAGTGTGCAAATTCTGGATTTCCATCACTCAAAATTCGAATTCAACCGAAAAACGACCAATATAGCTGTTCCTATTCAAGAAAATGCAAAAGACAGGAATTTCACTCCAGCTCGCGGTTAAATTCGCTTCGCGTAGCACCGTGATGTTTCGGAAAATAATTAAATGGGGAATCTCGATTATCGACCCACAACTCTTCCCACCTGGAGACCAAGCGCTGCGCTACCATGATACGGATAAACGCCGTATGGACCTTCAAGTGTTGCCACTTCCTTCGATAAAAAACGAAGCAAGTGGAAAAATTCTGAATATTTTTCTTCTGAATTTTTTGGAAATTTCGTGCGCAATATAATCTTAAATATCTGATCATTCCTAGTAGAAACATGGAAGAATGTCCTAGAAAATAAATGTCTTATCGCGGAAAATTTGGAAACATTACAATACTCATAAGGAGTTCTTCCTTAGCCGGACATTACGCCTTGCTGAGAAAGAACTCCGAATGAGCCATCAGTTATCGCCAAATTTCCTTCGACAAATCTCGAATTTTCAGGAAAATTGAGGAAAATTCAGGAAAATCTTCTAAAAAATTGGAAGTGAGGCTGTCACAAATCTTCCTGAAAATTCGTGACAGCCTCACTTCCAATTTTCCAGAGGATTTCGTACGTAATTTGATCTTAACGGAACTTTGAAACTTAATCTTAACGGAAAATTTGAAGGAAAAATATCCATAACTTCCCGCATAAATAAACATTTTCTCAGAGGAAACTTGGCAACACTCGAATGCTCATACGCCGTTTTCGCTTAGCCCGGCAGAGCACGGTAAACGATGCCTACTCCCCGGTGGTTGACATAAGTACCTCCGAGATTCTTACGATTCCTTCGGATGCCGATTTTGACGCCTCGACGAATTATAAATTCACCCCCCCCCCCTTTCCCCTCGATCCCCCCGCCCTCTGCCCCTCCACCCCTCGCCCTCCATTTCTCCATTCCTCGCTGTTCCACCGCACGGTCAAAGACAAACCGGTCCAACTGCACTATGTCATGGTCCTCGATCATAATACAATCCCGCATGAAACAGGGCTCAAGATGAATGGAAATTGAGTCTCGAGACCGGATGAATTTTCACGATTCAGGATCGGGGTCCGAATACCGATCCACGCTCGTCGAAACCAGTCCCCCCGCCCCCCGCGTGTCCTGGCGCCCCCGCTGTCCCCGGTTTATTAGCGTTTGACGTTAATTGGACAGCCGGAGTCCGCGTTTCATGCCAGCGTTTATTCTCGCATTTGTATTCATTTGGAAATTCCTCCGGTTTCGGGTGTCGGCTGTCGCTGTCGCGCGTGCCGCGGGTCGGTGCTTTCGGGGGACTTTTTACCAGTGGCGTAGCGTGCTTTGCGATATATCGATTGATCTTCCATTTAAGCCTATGGAAAAAGATCGATAAACAGGGTGTTCGCAACGAACACCTTAGTAATCGATTCTTTACCACGGATTCAAATGGGGAAATATCGATAATGGATCATTCACGCCTCGCCACTTCTTTTCACGGGAACTCGCTGCGGCTCCGAATCTCATGCCGATATTGATAGTTTTTGCCTTTTTGGTTGGAAAATTCTCTCGAAACCGCGCGAAATCCAATAACTTAGGGAGCTCTGTAAGTCCATTTCACTTCCACTCTGAGGGTAATTTTGATGGTCGAAGTGCGAAACCACGTATTTGCATTGCGGTGTTTCAAAATTTTTGCTCCTGTTATACTTTTTCCAGGAAAAAAAAGAAGGTTTTTGGCTTGAAATGTATGTATACTATAAGCTCCGAGACCTCCTGATTTTGCGGAACTGGTTGCGTAACTTAGTTTCAGCGTACCACCGGGCCAATTTTCATGATTTTTGCGGCTATCGACGGGAAATTGTCTCTCTATTATGCTGGTTACACGCTCAAATTCCCATCAATTCCCGAACAAATGGTGACTGGTGCGCACCATCTGCCATCAAATTTCTGCGGCCTGCAAAAATTTGATGATAGATGATGGAACTTTAGGGCTCATCCTTCATCTGATTTCCACACAACCATGCTTATTCCATGCTTATTTAAAGCAACACGCTGTTTTAATTAATATTACTCATCAATCTAGATAACTCTCGACCGCTATCTTGGTCATCATTTTGATCGAATTTGACGGAAATTTGAGCGTGTAACCAGGCCATATGAGCCCGCTTTATTCAAATTTCCAAAATATGATCCAGGTTTTTTTATATTACGTCGTAAACTTGCGAATTTTCCCATTTGAACAATGTAAATATATGCTTTTTGTCATAGTTCGTTTGAGCGTTCCACCGGGCCGATTTCCATAATTTTTGCGGTGATAGGCCCTAGATGAGCCCGCTCAAATCAGATTTTGGAATTAGGACCCAGGTTTTTTTACAATCAAGTTATAAAAGTAAGCGAATTTACAGAATGCGCAGAAGGTTGCGCAGGGCTGAATAGCCTGCGCATCAGCTCTACTTATGAACAAAAGATTCGCCCCGATTATAACAAGTCGAGCGGTGACCGAGTCGTCTTAGACGTCGGTAGCGCTCACATGTTTCAAGATGGAGACTCGATTCCTGACTTCTCAGCTCCTTAATTATGACATGACTATCATTATTCGTTGTTTTAAACCGCAATGTTCCATTAATCAGTCATTGCAAAACGCGTCCTTTTGACTTCAAATTTGTTTTCTTTATACATAAAAGAGAAAACTCATTTCATTCTGAAAGTAAAGTATACTTCATGTCGTAATTTTTTAGAGGAAAAATAAAACCAATACTGATAGGAGGCTAAAAATAGGGCCCCGAAGCGGCTCATTGATGGCGCGGAGCGCCTTCAGGGGGCTGGGCCGCGTAGCGGCCAGGGGGCGTAGCCCCCTAGTATGTAATATTCTGCTAAAAAAGAGGGAAAATCAAAGGAGTTTTCAAGATAATACGGTGACTAGTTTTCCAAAGGAAAATGAAGGAGGACATGAAGTCTGCAACGTGGCAAACGGAGATACGTGATTTTGCAATGTGGCCTATCCATAACTGCCGTGATAGCGAAGAGAGCAGTAAGTGCAAATCTATAAGGGCCATGGTAAGCACATGCCTTTATGTGTCTTGGGAGAAACGTGGTTTGGGAGTGAGTTGCACCGTCGATGTAAATTTCAATCCGTAAAGCTGACTTGCTCCCTTTTGAAAAAATAAACCAGGAGCAGAAATTTTGAAACATTGCAATGGAGATACGTGGTATTGCACGTAAGCCACCTCAATCTTAAAACCAAACGCAACGGCAGCTGAACACTGCACTGACGTCATCTTCGAGTGGAACAATGTTGAGCTAAACTTTCCTAACTTTTGGAAGAAGTCGCTTGGATCGAAATGATCGCATCACACTTCCGGCAATGTGTAGAGCAATCCTGTGGTCAGATTCGAGTAATCAAGCGTTGATTACAACTCACAGGGTAAGCATATGATACGACGGAGATTTTTGGATTTTGTCGCGAGATTCGACCACAGTGGAATAGAGGTACGTGTTTTATCACGCTCATGTGAGCTTCCAAGTGTGGTCGAAAATTCCGAAGAAATGTCTCACTCCAGTTAAGGTTCCTGGAAAGTTACACCGCGTTTTTTTCGTTTTTCTTTTCTCTTTTTTCGTGTTATTCCCTCTTTTTTTTCAAGATAGTTGACCGATTGCATTTAAAATAGGCCAGTAGATAATAAATCTCAACGATAGAATTTGTGCGAGTCTCCGATTCGACTTTATGGCGAAAAGCACACGCGCATTGATCAAAAATCCTGAAAAGTTTCTTTACAGTTTACATATGGACCGCGTTAAACAGAAAGGAACCAAGCCACATCAGCTATTGCCAAATTTAATCGGGCAATTTAATTTTTTACATGAAAACGGTTGTGCGGATTTTTTTTTTGCAAATTTCAGTGTATTTTTTTCATAATACAAGGCAAATTCCTTAAAATTTTCAAAGGAATCTGCACAGACGTTCTCTCGTAAGTAACGAAATTCCCATGTTACATTTGGCAATAGCTGATGTGGCTTGGTTCCTTTCTGTTTAACGCGGTCCGCTTTCTACGGCTCATGTCGAAATCAAAAGATATGCCCGTAAGTCGGAGGAGCGACGATTTAACTCCGTGACACCTCAAATTCACGATGAATTTTTCGTTTCTTCCGATGTCTAGGGAGTTCGTGGGAAATTCGTGCCAAAATTTTAAGCTGTCGTGTGAAAGAACTTTCATGAAGCTTTGACAGGTACCGCAATCCCAAACGAACGATTACATCGGGGACTTAAGGTTAATCTTCAGCTGTAGTTCCGAAAAAATCCACCACGTCGCGCTGCTAAAATCCGACTCCGAAATCAGTGATTATTTAAATATCACAATAGGTATCTTAAATTCTAAGACTCATAAGTTCTAGCAGCATACTTCTGGAATCCTTAGAAACAAACGCGAGCTTTGAAAGTCTAATAATAAAAGCTGTAAATTGATCCCAGTTTCTCTTACGGGATATCTGTAAGTGCGAGAGAGACAGCTCACGGTGGGAGAGAGATATCTGCCAACTGCTAAGAGCGATCAAGCGCGATTGGTTGCATCAAGGTCATCATGCTTAACCCTACTTTTTTCTGGGATCAAATTGCAGAGCTTCAGAAATGACTTTTTACGTTGTTTTTAGCGTCAATAGGAAGAAGAATGTTATGGCTAGAACTTATAACTCTTCGATTTAAACAGAAATTCCTTCAACTTTAATAAAAGCTCAAGGACTCACGTGGAGCTGTACGGACTCTAAAACACAGCGGTGGCGCCCCCTGCGCGGAGAAATTTCTTACTTCACGCAGCTGTAGATAAACCTTAAAGGACTTGGGAATTGTCAGGTAAAACGAGGGATTTTATCGAACATTTTCGGATACTATCTGGAGACTGCAATAAGCAATAATCGCAAAAATGCAGAAACCAAAGGCTCAAATGGACGTGTTTGCACTAAAAGGAATTAAGTTGCACGCAAACCTTATGCGCACAGTTCTTTTTAGTACAGATACGTCCACATTATAACCACAAATAGTACTGAGTCCAGTTGCACAGTTTATCCAAAAGCGCAAACGTGGAAACGAACGTATCTCAACTTAACTTAACCTCGCGTTTTGTTAGGTTGGGACCACTTGATAGAATCTCTCCTCGCAAGAACCAAAAGCGCAAGCTGGAACTGCGCTTTTGGAAATTTGCGCTCTTAGATGTCTTCAAATTATATGCGGGATTCTCAATTTATGATTTTTCAACCAAATTATCTAAGGGAATAAGGGATTCTCCATTTTTGATTATTCAACGAACTCGTCTACAGAAATCGCTCCACTAAAAATTTTGCTTTCGTCGACTAGTGTTTCGCTTTCTGTTGACAGTTACGCATTGATAAAAATCGGAAATGCGTTTTTCAGATTACGATGATGAAAGTCTTCAATGTTTTTTAATGTTTTCAAGGAAAACCAACCATTAGATCCTATTGAAATTTTCTGTATATTCTCATCGCTTTCTCTAAATAAATCACAGCCAATTGCAATGAAACATTTCAATTAGTTTTCTTTGCAGATAATAAGATCGAGTCGGACGTTTTTTAAGGTGATTCGACGGTTGCTATTTTTTGCCAGAGCGACGTAAGATATATCACATCAATTCGTTCCATAATTTCAGCTACTTATCATTTTTTTTTTCGAATAATGAGATCGCACTTCTGCTGTCATCATGAGACTAAAGAATTCTAAGGAGACTAAGAAAAATATAGCATTCGATACTGATATTGAAAGTGCACTCGAATGCGATATTTTTCCTCTAAAAAAACCACGCCTTTAATACATTGAATTCCTTTGTGAAATTAGATACATGAATTCTTTAGTCTCATGACAATAGAAGTGCGATTTCAAAATTCGAAACGAATGACAAGTAGCTGAAATTATGGAACGAATTGATGCGATGTATCGCACGTTGCTCTGACACAAAAGATGACAACCGTCGAATCACCTTAAGCGTTTTTTTTTTTTTTTTTTTTTTTTTTATCCAGGACGTCACCTTAAGCGTTACAATTGAGATTTTACTTTTTAGCCTTTAGCCATTGATACGTGAAGAGTGGAAATTCAAAATCTGGAAAGTGTCATCCGGTATTTCTAAAATTGTGCATCTTGCTCCGTAGCGTAAAAGGACCTGAATACTTCCCTTCATTAAATTTTAGTGAAGAAATGTTCTATGAACTTTGACCTTATAGAAACTGGTGCTCAATCGTAGCAACACCTGGGGGCACTTGCCAGGTTTTGAATTTATGCTCTCCCTATAAAAAAGATAAAAAAGCACTTGATGAAAAAATTCTCAGGTTTTGATTTTACTTACTCAGAGGAGGAGTAGAGGAACATATTTTGACAAGCTCGTTTCCACACCACCTTAGGAGAGCCCGATCAGGTAGAGGATACGGTGCTGCTCCTGGAGGTAGAGCTTACGGCGCGTTTTTTTTAACGTGGTGTCGCCAAGAGCCCTAATCCACGGGGAAGGGAAGAGGAAAAGGGAGAGGAAAGAGGAAGAGGGAAAGGGAAGAGGAAAACTCACCAACGCCGATGCACTTCTCCATGCCGTTTGTGCCCGCAGAAGACGAAAGTAGCGCCCTCCGCAACTGATTATGGAGGAGGAATAAAACGGTATCTTACCTTCGGTTGCGGGAACATCCAGCACCAGAAGCAGCAGCACCTGGAACAGAGAATAAAAAAAAGAAAAGAAAGAAAAGAAGGAAAAAAAAAAAAAAAAATTACGACGATCCCGGTACGATGGCACCCAGCAGCAGCACCTGCAACAGAGAATAAAAAAAAGAAAAGAAAGGAAAGAAGGTAAAAAAAAAAAAAAAAAAAAAAAAAAAAAAATGCGACGATCCCGGTACGATGGCACCCAGCAGCAGCACCTGCAACAGAGAATAAAAAAAAGAAAAGAAAGAAAAGAAGGTAAAAAAAAAAATGCGACGATCCCGGTACGACGGTGTCCACCAGCAGCGGCCTCCCCCAACCCCGGCTTCCAGCGTCCAGGTTCCTTTCCCACCTCCCCCCCCTTTTTTTTTTTTTTTTTTTTTTCCCACTCGTGGCTTGCTGAGATCCTCCGGGGCGTAACGCCCCGGAGCCGCCGTCGCCGGCAGGGGCGCCCGCCGGGACCCCATAAGGGTCCGCTGGGCGCCCCCACCCCCGACCCCCCGCGAGGGGGGTCAAAAAGCCCCCCCTTGCGGGGGGCAAAGTGACCCCCCTCGCGGGGGGTCGGGGGCAGGGGCACCCAACGGACCCACGGGGTCCCGGCGGGCGCCCCTGCCGGCGACGGCAGACCCCGGGACGTAACGCCCCGGAGGATCTCAGCAAGCCAGTCGCGGAGAAAAAAAAAAAAAAAAAAAAAACCTAGTCCTCCCCCCGTGATCCTACTCCGCGGCCCCTCCCCCCCTTGGAAACCCTGCTCCGCGATCCTACATAAACCCAACGGAGTCCCCCCTCTCCCCGGGAACCCCCTTTGGGAAACCCTACTCCGCGATTCCGCCCCCAACCCCACGAGCCCCCCTTTCCCCGGGAATCCTCCCCCCCTTGGGAATCCTCGTCTCGCGGTTCTTCCCAACCCCACGCACCCCCCTTTCCCCGGGAATCTCCCCCCTCAGCGAGCCCTCCCCCAAAACCCCCGCTTCTTCAGCCGCATCTTCTGAAACAAACAAGATAAATCGAGAGTTATTAGTATGGTTTGCAACGGGTGACAAAACTAGCTTTTAGAATTCTATTAAATCCCTCATTATAATTAAAAGTTCTCTTGTTATCAGCTTTTAAATTAGTTAGACCCTATATGCTAAAAGGAACTATGTGCTTAGGATTTGCCTGCAACGTAGTTGCTTCTAGCCTAAATGTGTCCAGTTCTCTCTCGCCAAGACTCTGCCTTGACTATAGTCAAGGCATTATGCCATAATGAATCCAACGTGGGTATTATTTTTCCAACCTTTAATTTGAATTGCAATTATATTCAGTCTTTGGAGTTGCAACATCAATTGGATCTCATTTTGCAATGAGAAACCACTATCTCTGACTCTCGCATAAAAGCACATATCTGAATAGGGAAACCAATGGCATGTTCGTCGTTTCTAAAATTGGCAAGAAATAGTGGTTCTTTCTTGCAAAGTGTAATCCAATTGCAAGTTTGCATTCAGTTTTAGCAATTGAACTGCATTAAGCAAAAAGGAATTAGTATTCTTGGCTCTTCAAAATTCACCCACTTATGTTGGAAAATTTATGAAACTCGTGTTTTTTCTACGGTGAACCGGAAAAGATAATTTATTTTTGCGTAATGCATTTCAATTTCTCCCAGTTAAATGCGATATTATTTGACTGTATTAAATGAGAACCATACGTAGAACTGGAAGGAATAGCAAATACTTCTTCCATCTCTTTAAACAGCTGAGAGCATTCAAGTTAAGGTGATTCGACGGACGCCATTTTTTGTGTTAGAGTGACGTGCGATATGTAGCATCGATTCGGTTCATAATTTCAGCTACTTGTCATTTCTTGCGAATTTTAAAATCGCACTTCTCTTGTCATGAGACTGAAGAATTCATGTACCAAATTTCACAAAGAAATTCACTTCACAAAAGCGCGATATTTTTCCTCCAAAAAAAACCACGCCTTTATTACGTTGAATTTCTTTGTCAAATTTGGTACATAAATCCTTCAGACTCATGACAACAGAAGTGCGATCTCAAAATTCGAAAAAAAACGACAATTAGCTGAATTGGAACGAATCGATTCGATATATCGCACGTCGTTCCGACACAAAAAATGGCGTCCGTTGAATCATCTTAAGGATACGACACGTTAAAATATAATTATTTTAATGGATTTTATGAATGAAATTAATTAAAAATTGATTGGATGAAATTTCAATCATACTAGTAAATACTACTTTCTTAATTATATGCAACTAATACACATTTAGGAGGGCACTACTTCCGTCCTCAATGAGTCAACATACGGAGCATCCATCCTCTTCGTTTCTTTCCGACCTGAAACAGACTAAAAAGAAGAAAAAAAAAATGATTAGTCCTTAACCTAAACCTAACTTGAAAATAAAAACTTTTATAACAAATCAGTTTTTATTCTTGCTTAATATATTTGTCAAAACTCACACCTCCTCTTTTCTAATGCTAAATTCATTCCGCACAAATATTTGGAACTTTAGGTGATTCGATGAACGCCATATTTTGTGTCAGAACGGCATGCGATAAATCGCATCGATTTAGTTCCATTTTTTCAGCCACTCGTCATTTTTCTCCAATTTTGAGATCGCAATTCTGTTGTCAGGAGACTGAAGAATTCCCTTACCAATTTTGACAAACAAATTCAACATAATAAAGGCGTGGTTTTTTTAGAGAGAAAATATCGCATTCGAGTGCAGTTTCGATATCAGTATCGAGTGCGATATTTTTCCTCTAAAAAAACACGGCTTTATTAAGTAAAATTTGTCTGTCAAAATTGTTAAGTGAATTCCTCAGTCTCCTCACAACATTATTGCGATCTCAAACTTCGAGAAAAATGATGGGTAGCTGAAAAAATGGAACCAATCGATGCGATATCGCATGTTGCTCTGACACATAATATGGCGTCCATCGAATCACCTTAGTGCAATTGTTTTTACGCTATTTGTTCTCCTGAGCTATTTATTCTGCGAGCAAATAATTAACGCAGCATAATTGGACTGCATTTTGCAATTTGGAACTATAAAGTCTGGCCCGGTTTAAAAAGAACGTATGTGCCATTAGTTTCCCTATGCACATAAGTGTTTTTTCAGATAAGCCAGAATTTATAGTTCCAAATTTCGAAATGCAGTCCAACTATAATTGTTCTGATTTTAAATACTTAAGATATCAAACACCATTAATGAGCGATTCAATGATCAAAATGTGACTTTATGATACGTGTAAATTGGACCATGCTGTACAGTAGAGGAATTGATATTTGTCTTATTTCAGAAAAAATAGCAGTTTGCAGATAAGTGCTTTTGTGAGGGAAAAATAATTAGTAGTTTCAATCGGATGTATTTCTGTCAAACGGAACTATGTGCATTATGACGTGAGCCCTGTTATGCATGTATTTTTATGGGTCTCAGGGCTCATGTCTTAAGGCACATAGTTCCGTTTGACAGAAATACGTCCAATTACAATATGTACTTCAATTGCAAATGGTGTAAAGTGGCAGATACACTTGCAAGTTAAGCGCTTGTTAAAAGTGAAACATCAATAGGAAACCGGGATTTCAATCGCTCGACGTCTAGCTATCAAAATCTTCCTTTCCTATTGGTGTTTCACTTTCAACAAGCGCTTCTAATTCGCAGGTGTATCTGGTCGTCAGAGGAGACGCTACTGAAAAATGGAAGAAAGAATAAATGAAGAAAGGGAAATTAACATGAGGTAGATACGAAATAAAATGAAGAGAGCAAAATAAAATTAGGTATGAACCGCTTTCACTGCACCCGTTTCTTGCTAATCTGAAACTTTCACTGCACCCGTTTCTTGCCAATCTGAAACTTTCACTGCACCCGTTTCTTGCCAATCTGAAAGAAGAAGAAAAAATGGAAAATTAGTTTGAGGTATTTAGAATTTATAAAAGAAAAAAATAAAAATAAATGAAGATGAAACAAATTTTACTGTGTTCGTTTCTTACCGATGTAAAAAAAAAAAAGATAAAGAAAAAACATGATAAAGATTTTAAAAAAAAACACGGAGAGAAAAACTAGTATGATGTTCGAGAAAAAATACAAACTCTGTAGAGCAATTTTATTCGCGATCAGTATGCTGCAAGTAGCTTGTGCTCTCACCCTGTCTCTAGTCAATTTAAAAGAGATAAATACACGAGAAAGGAGAAAGAAAAATTAGTATGAAGCCTTTGAAGAGGAAAACTTAAAATTTAGTCTCATAAAATACGTTGATTTCATTCAACAAGCAAAATGCCGGAAACTCCATTACTGTTTTGCCGATCTGGAAAAATAGAAAAATGAAGGAAGCAGAGCTGCTAAAGATCTAATGTAAATTAAAATTATAGCCTGTGCGCAATTTTTTTTTTACTAAAACTTTAACGAGAGTTCGAATATCCATAGCTGAAGGTTGAAAATACTTATCTTTGACTGTGACGTCGCAAATCTCTGCTCTTGTTTTATTATTTTCAACCAGAACCAATCAGCAGTTTTTCATTAAAATTTTGGAGAACTTTCTTCACTCATTCTACAATATTCACGGAGAATTTAAGGGAGATACCTCGGTTACTTTTCTTTTCTGAAAGTGGAACACCATGGGAGATTTTCAAACGTGGCGGTGTAGTTGCGCATTTTTTATTTAATCAATATATTTTGATGCGATTCTGGATGCAAAATAATGACCTGAAACAAACAAAAATAAAAAAAAGAATTAATACAAGTCTAAAAGCATGAAAATAGTTGGGAAATTAATGAATAATTGAATTAATTATTAATCAATTTTAACCTAGCAAATATGAACTTGCTCGAAAAATTCTGGGATTTTGATGGCTATTTCACGTTCATTTTTTGGACTAGGCGCCAAAAATTACTCAAGAATTTAAGAATGCAAAACAATGACTCAAAAGAAAAATAGCAATAATATAAGTCTGAAGTATGAGAGCGATTGGACAATTAATAATGCTTTGATTGATTATTTCTAAATTTTAATCGAACGAATGTTCGCTTCTTTTAAAAATTCTGAGATTTTGATGGTTGTTTCTCATTCATTTTTTCAGAATAAGCGCTAAAAATTACTCAAGAATTCAAGAAAGTTTTCAAAATCCAAGGGTTTTTTGGTTGTGTAGATCAGAGCAAATTGCAGGAAAACAATTAAGGTGATTCGATGGACGCCATATTTTGTGTCAGAGCGGCATGCGATATATCGCATCAATTGGTTCCATTTTTTTAGCTGCTCGTCATTTTTCTCTAATTTTGAGATTGCAATTCTGTTGTCAGGAGACTAAAGCACTTGCTTATCAATTTTAACAAAGAAATTCAACGTAATAAAGGCGCGGTTTTTTTTAGAGAGAAAACATCGCACTCGATACTGATATCGAAACTGCACTCAAATGCGATATTTTCTCTCTCTAAAAAAAAAAAACCACGCCTTTATTACGTTGAATTTCTTTATTAAAATTGATAAGTAAGTGCTTTAGATTCCTGACAACAGGATTGCGATCTCAAAATTGGAGAAAAATGACGAGTAGCTGAAAAAATGGAACCAATTGATGCGATACATCACATGCCGTCCTGACACAAAATATGGCGTCCATCGAATCGCCTTAATATACTGTTGATCCATAGAATTCGAATAAATTGGAATAAAATATAATAAAATATTATTACTTTCATCGACCTTCTTTTTTCCTTTTTCTTTTTTTTGAGAATACGAGTACCTAAAACGATGATTAATAAAAATTTAAACCTGGTACGGTCGTAGTAATGATATAGTACTATAGAATATACCCAAAATTTACAATTTAAAAGCGACAAAATTTCAATTTGAAAAATGAAAGCTTTAACTTTGAAAATTAAAAATTTGAAATTTGAAAACTAAAAATTTGAAATTTGAAAGTTGAAAATCAAAAATTTGAAATTTGAAAATCAAAAATTTGAAATTTGAAAATCAAAAATTTGAAATTTGAAAATTAAAAATTTGAAATTTGAAAATTAAAAGTTTAAATTGGAAAAATAAAAATTTGAAAAAAAAAAATTTTTGTATAAAAATAGGGGGTATGAGTAAGCTTTAAGATTTACTCACGTATTAGGAGCTTAATCCAAATTGAGTCACTACAAATGTTGGAATTCCGGTTGCTCACTGCAGTGTACCACTAAATCACTACCACTGAAACACTGAAACACTGAAACACTGAACACTGAACACTGAACACTGAACACTGAACCACTGAACCACTGAACCACTGAACCACTGAACCACTGAACCACTGAACCACTGAACCACTGACCTGTTCACCCATGGAACTTCTTCGCTCTCTAAACTCACACTGATTGAACTTTAGGGGTGGGGTCTCCCTTTTATAAGCTTGGTTGGTATGTAGCCACCTCCAAAAATCCCATCCCCCTCTGCTGACCCCTCCTGCAATTACGATGTAATTTAGAAACTATTTCCTCATTGTCCTGTGGCGGGAAACCCGAATTTTACGGAACCAAAGTTCAAAATGCATCCCTTTTGTTCCATTGAGGTGGAGGTACCTCTTTATTGTAAACAGGATTTGAAAATCCCTGTTCTGTTCTTCGAGAAACTTCGAGACTACAAAACAATGAAAAAGGATTAAATTGTGTAAACAATAAGAAACGGAAAAGAACGCTGTGAGGATGTATTGTTTGGGGGAAGGGAGGGGTAAAAGTCCGTAAAAGTTCAAAACAAAAGAACCCAAAACCCTTTGGGGAGGGGCGAAAAAGAGAGGAAATTTCTAGATGAACTGTTCCAGAATGTTCCAGAAATAGAGCGTCTATAATGTGATGATAATGGGGAAAGATTAATCAACGCAGAACTTTATTTTGCGTTCAAAACAACGTAGTTTTTTCTTCGTTCTCGCAATTGTCACTAAATCATCATGCATGCACTGAAATTAGTAACAACTTGCAACAGTTGGCAGAGCGCGCTGAATAATCCATCAAATCCTTGAAATTATTTTTAGGATTGAGCCTTACAGCCTGTAAGACTGGGCCCTAAAGTACCTTTTGTACTTTGAGGCTCAGTTCCTTCCCTATACGTTTCGTGTTTTTGCTCTAAACCGGCAGGCGTGAGTTGCAAAAAAGTTATAGGTAATTCCAATTGGACTTCATTTTGCAATTTGGAACTATAATCTTCGTCTCATCCGTAAAAACTTTTGTGCATATGGAAACTAATGGCACATACGTTGTTTCTAAACTGAGCCAGAATTCGTAGTTCTCAATCGAAAAATGCAGTCTTACTGACCTTTGTTGTGTCTCCGATGCAAGCTAATTTTTTCCTTGGATATTCCGTAAGTCGCAAAAAAGTTCGGTAAATCCAATTGGACTTCATCTTGCAATTTGGAACAACGATTTCTGCATCATCCGTAAAAACACTTTTGTGCATAGGGAAACTAATGGCGCATACGTTGTTCCTGAACAGAGCCAGAAATTGTAGTTCCTAATTGCAGAATGCAGTCCAATTCCCCGCCTCGCATTGTGTCTCCGCATGCAAGCTTTTTTTTCCGCGGATGCTCGGAAAAAGTCCGAGAACATCATTTTGTTGTTGTTGTTGTTGTTGTTGTTGTTGAATTATTGAATTTAATTTATTTTCGTTTTAGTACAGAGGTATACAAAGCTTATAGACAAATAGTTTTTGTCTAGCGTATTAAAATATCGTGGTTTGTCCATTACCGAGTGAGAGTCGCGCTAAAAATAATTATTCCAACAACCGTTCCTAATCAAATAACGCGCGTATCAAGAGTATTGAGTAGTTCTGAATGATGGGTAAATGAAAGGCTTCCATCAGTCTTTAAGTGCAAATGTGATGATTTGATAATATGAGACATCGGCTATAATCTGATATACTTATAACTTGCAGAGGCATTCTTCTCCATGAAGAAAACCCCTCGGGACTATTAGTCCTATCCTACCAACTAGTTGAAATTTCCTTTGATGAAACACGAATTTCCCTTTACACATATGAATATTTTTCTTCCAATTTTTCATATAATTTTGCTCGCAATTGCACCTAAAGTTCCCGAAAATTTTAAGGAAAAATGTTCATTCCTTGCCTCAAAAATAATCGTTTTATCGGGGGAAATTTGGCAACTCTCGAATGCAATACGGCGTTTTTCCTTAGCACGGCAGAAGTTGGGTTAGCTGAGTCAAAATACTCCGCCTCTTTCTTCGGTGCGCATGAAACGACGAACTTTGAAGGAAATTTTAAGGAGAAACTTTCAAGCAACACTGCATTGGCGAAAAAGCCTCTCGGATCTAGGGTCGAGACTATCAAAAGTTGACGAGAAAAAATACTCTTGATTGAATCGGATTTTTGCGTGACTCAAAAGGAAATCCGCCTAAATCGAGAGCCTGAGCCATCGACTAAAGCAAAAATCCGATCGAACCACGAGTATTTTTTCTTGTCAACTTTTTCAAGAGTCCGGACTCTGGATCTAAGAGACTTTTTTCCAGCCTGACTTTTATCCGGTAGATATTTTAGGGGGGTTCAAAATCGAATAAAAAATTTGACGTCATTAATATATGACCTCTTTGGCATGGCGCCAATCAACCAGTGCAACTGTATACGTTGATCCACAAGACTCTCATGAATCCATAGCGTGCATTGCAGTGCTAAGGAAGAACGCCGTATGAACATTCGAGAGTTGCCAAATTTCATCGGATAAAACATGTATTTTTCAGTAAAGTCCCTTTATACTGAGAGTCAAGACAACACCCCCTCATGGAGTCACAAACGGGAATAAAGATTACACAAATTGAAAGTTTTCCGTAATCTTTGATCAACTAATTCTCAGATTCGCCTTTCTCCGTCCCTTCTCTCATTCCATTTGCACCTTGCCGAACCCGTGATTCTCCGGTCCATTTCAGATTATAATCTTTGCAATCGGTGAAAATTTAATCTTTATTCCCGTGTGTGAAGTTATGGAGGCCTAAAAATACGGGAACCAATCAGAAGTGGATTCACATTGTCCTTACTCTCAGTATAAAGGGACTCTATTTTTCAGGGAAGTTATTCATATTTTTCCTCGAAATTTTCAGGTACTTCAGGTCAAATTGCGAATAAAATTCTCTGAATATTTGGAGGAAAATCTTCACGATTTTCTTGAAAAATTCGTATTTTATCAAAGCAAATTTGACAACGTCTGAAGGCTCATACGGCGTTCTTGCTTAGCGCGGCAGTGTACGGCTGTACCATTCGTACAATGACACTCGACTAATACCAAGTTACGATCGGGAACGGACAAGACAGTCACTTGCAGTGGCGTGGCGTGAATTGCGATGTATCGATTGTTATGCCATTTAAATCTATGGTAAAGAATCGATTTTTAAGGTGTTCGCTGCGGACACCCTGTTTATCGATCCTTTTCCACAGGTTTGAATGGCATAACAATCGATATATCGCAGTTCACGCCACGCCACTGGTCACTTGGGTGGGAGAGTGTTACAATGGGTAATATTCAATTAAATATGTTGAAAAATGTCCGGCGAGATGTATGTTTAGAACGCTCGCCTGTCATAAGCGTCAAGTCCATAACGCCATAAATTCGCTCGCGGCGTTTCACGCTTTCCGACTGGACTTATGACGTTTCGAGTGAAGTAAAGCTCGAGCGAAAATATTAGTCTTGCTGAAATTGACGTTGCGCTAAACAATTATTAAGTCGACAGTTGAGAACTCCAGTTTCAGGCGTGGAATTCAATCAAAATCTTTTCTGATGTCATGATGACAGGCGGAGTGAACTCAGCACGTTCCGGGGTCACAGATACTTCAGTGGCGAAGCGTGAATGATCGATTATCGATATTTTCCCATTTGAAGCTATGATAAAGAATCGATTATTAAGGTGTAGGTTATGAACACCCTGTTCATCGATCCTTTTCCATAGGTTTAAATGGCAGATCAATCGATATATCGCCACTGAGATAGTGCCACTGATCGTCATGTCCCAGACGAAAAGAACGTACACCACCCCAAGGTTGCGAAATATATTCAACCAATTTTTTTGAACAAGGATATAAATGGCTAATGTGCAAAACTACGTATCTCCATTTCAGTGTTTCAAAACCGCGCGCTCTTATTTAATTTTTTCAAAAAGACCTAGATCAACCTTAAAGCTTAAGATTTATACAGAATATTCTGCTGACAGAGAAGAAAAATCAAAGACGTTTTCAAGAAACTGCGTTGACTAGTTTTCCATAGAAAAACACTGGAAAAAAAAGACACATTGGATCTAGAGTCCAGACTCTTAAAAACATCGACAAGAAAAAATACTCTTGATTCAATCGGATTTTTGCTTAAATCAAGAACCAAGCCTCTTAATTTGAGCGGATTTCCTTTTGATTTAAGCAAAAATCCGATTGAATCAAGAGTATTTTTTCTTGTCAATGTTTTCAAGAGTCTGGACTCTAGATCCAATGTGTTTTTTTTCCAGTGAAATAAAGTATGACAGGAAGTCTGCTCGCGAACGGAGGTACGAGGTTTTGCACTTTGGCCTTTGACTCTTCAAGCTCCGTCTCAAAAAGTCGATAATCCTATACCAAGGCCTAATTTTGAAAATTACTAGCTTAACTCAACTTAAAATTTTAATATGGCATGAATACAATTAAATATGATATTAAAAATATAAATCTTGATAATCCAAATTCAATAAAATTGCTAGTATATCATTTTACTCGGCATTGCCACGGACTTCCACGAAATGAAACTGCGAATTTTCATCCGTTCTGATTGGAAAACAGTAAAGTAACAAAACAGCCTAAACCGACGCAAGGCCGCCACTTTTCACGTGACATATCCCTTTGTTGCATGAGCTAATCGTTGATTTCGGAGAGAAAATCTACATTGTACAGTATTTTTTCGACACTAGAGTCGGTAGGAATCGATTTTTTATGGTTTTTTCTAAGCAAGGAGATCACACATATAATGTTCCCCAAAAATTATTTCTTGCTTTGATTCAATTTAATACTCCAGCCTAGAAATAAACTGAAAACCATTTGTTGCTTTCATGCAACGCTATGCAATAAAGGGATATATGAGGCCTTATCTGTAACAATAACGGATGTAAAATATTACCTTTTCGAAACACGCTTAAAAAACTGTTTCGGTCACACAAAAATTTAATAAGTTTGCCTCTGGCGTAATGTACAGATCTCGAAGATCACATCACAATTATTTTCTCAAGATTTTCTTGATGCCGAAACAGTTTTTTGAGCGTGTTTCAAAAAGGTAATTTTTCACATCCGCCATTGTTACAGATAAGTCCTCATTTCTTTTACACATGCTAATTACACAGGTGACACAGGTGAAAATAACGCCAAAATCGGCATCGTAGCTAACAGAACCGTCACGAACATGCAGCAGTGGGCGAACAATATTCATTCGTGAGCGCGCATGCAAAACAGGCCCGACCGGGAGGGGGGGGGGCGTGGCGCACTTTGCGATATATCGATTGATCCGCCATTTACACCTATGGAAAAGAATCGATAAGCAGGGTGTCCTTAATAATCGATTCTTCACCACAGCTTCAAATGGGGAGATATCGATGATCGATCATTCGCGCGTCGCCACCGGGAGGGGGGCAGCCCTGCGTCCTGCGTAGGCAGAGTTATAAAGCTACGGAACCTTAGGCGCGTCTGGACGCGGCGTCCTGGACGCCGGCGGAAAATGCTGCTACCGAGTCGAGGGCGAGAAGACGCTCACATTTTGGAGCACGGCACCTTAGGAGCGGAATCCGTGGATTTTTTCCGCTCTGTCCGCCGTCAATTTCTCGAATTTTTGTTGATCGGACAGTATGCTCTGGGCCGCGAAAATGGCTGTGCGCCCTTTTTTTTAGGAGGGTGTGGATTCGATCGACAAAAATCGACCGAAAAATAAAAACGTGAATCGATCGACACCAATCGATGGACAAATTACTAAAAAACGGATGTCGATTCGATCGACAAAAAATGTGGATCGATAGACGAGAAATGATTGACAATTAAAAGGAAAACCGGTATCTAGTCAATCGACATGAATCGATCGAAAAACCAAAACGTGAACCAATCGACGTAATTCGATCGATTCACAACTTGGTGGATCGATTCACGGGTTTGTCGTTTAACTCACAGGTTTGTCGATCGACTCATAGGTTTGTCGATCGATTCGCAGGTTTGTCGATCGACTCATAGGTTTGTCGATCGATTCACAGGTTTGTCGATAGACTCACAGGTTTGTCGATCTATCCACGGCTTTTGTCGATTGATTCACGGGTGGGTCGGTCGATCCACGGCTCTTGTCGATCGATTCACGGAATTTTCGATCGATTCGCGGCTTTTGTCGATCAATTCACGGCCTTTGTGATCGATTCGTGGGTTTGTCGAACTAAACACATTCAAAAATCGGTAGGAAAGGCAGCGGACTGAGCGGAATTTCTCGGCGTCTTCGCTCCGATCTGTTCGAGACAGATCGGAGCGTCCTCGCTCGGCGTTTTCCGCAGCGTCTCTTCGCCGCTAAGGTGCCGTCCCCGCGCAAAAATCATTAGACAGATTTATCGGCGTCTGGACGCCGCGTCCAGGACGCCGCGTCTAGACGCGCCTAAGGTTCCGTACCTTAACCTCCGCCTATAAGTTATAATCTACCCGTCAGTGCTAATTACAATATCTTCGTTAGGGTACACGGCCCTTGACGTTAAGCACTCCGACCCCCCCCCCTCCCCCCTCCCGAGGGGTGGGGTCCGTCTGGTCTGGATGCGTGGCCCCTTCGCTCTCGGTTTGACCTGTTATTGATCCGGTCGTTTGAATCAATTAATACCTGAACTATATATAGAGTCTATATAGTCTATATTATAGATCGGCGTTTATAAGAGATCAAGTGCAACGATGCACCTGGGAGGAAGTATAGATATGTCGCATTCGCGAGTCCAAGGCAAATAGTCGAGTGAGGGAGGTGCTTATTGAAATTGATAGACGGAGCGAAAGACTATAATATGCGAATCACGTCTCGAGAATGCTAACATTCACAGTCAATTCTGGTCATAAATTCGATCGTAATTGCTTAAAGTTTCTATCGTCTTCGACATGGCTCCACCACTGTGCATATAGTGTCATTAATTCAGTGTAGTCGTCCACTGTTAAATATAACCTCCCTGGAACTATAATAGTAGAAAAAATAATATTGACTTAATTTCGTTAAAAATCTTAGAATCCAATATTAAATATTCAAGTATTCAATTATTCAATTTAAAATAATATTCAATGTAAAATTTCTTCTCGCAAGATGAATCAACTCTTGTTAACATCGTAATTCGTAAAGCCTGAAAGCCCCTGTGAATGAAAAAATATAGGTAAAGTTAGGGTAATTTTTCCTCAGCACATCAGAAAATCTCACCTCACACTGGAAAAGAAACACATTGGATCTAGAGTCCAGACTCTTGAAAACATTGACAAGAAAAAGGACTCTCGATTCAATCAGATTTAAGCTTAAATCAAGAGCCAATAGCCTCTTAATTTGAGCGGATTTTGTTTTGATTTAAGCTTAAATCTGATTGAATCAAGAGTCCCTTTTCTTGTCAATGTTTTCAAGAGTCTGGACTCTAGATCCAATGTGTTTTTTTTTTTTTGTTTTTTTTTTCCAGTGTGCAACATCTGAAAGAAAATCAGTGTAGTCAGCTTACATTTATATTTTGCAAAATTTCACCATAAATTTTGAATTATTTGTTTCAGGTTCGTATCTCCTAATGATTCAAACTGTGCTTTGAGACTCGCATTCGTCCTGAGGTGATGCATTCACGACGAGCGCCTAGCTCGGTGTTGCCTTTTCTCAGGTAAACTTCGAATTAGTTATTTCTATTTAGTATTATATATTTCCAGAGCTAAAACCGCTGAAATTTAGTCCAGGTTTGCAAAATTGCCCTAATGGAGGTGTTGCATGTAGGTAAGAGGAATTTGCGATTTGACTGTTGATTCTTACGTAAAAGTTCGCGAGAAACACGATGGTGCCACTGGTTTTCTCTGAAATCAACTCCCAAGCTCAAAAAAAGCTCTCAAGTTGAGGCCAAATTGGAGGGGATATCTCACGCTATCCTGCGAGTCCACCTTTACATGAAAAAAAACTCTCCATGCAAAGATAGGGAACAAATACATTGACAGGACTGCCACTTTAATTGGGGACTCCAAAGCTGAAAACACGGCAACTCTGCTAATGTATTTGCTCCCTATCTTTGCATGGAGAGTTTGTCTTGATGTAGAGGTGGGCTCTCAGGATAGCGTGGGATATCCCCTCCATTTTGGCCTCAACTTGAGAGCTTTTTTTGAGCTTGGGAGTTGATTTCAGAGAAAACCAGTGGCACCATCGCGTTTCTTACGAACTTGTACGTAAGAATCAACAATCAAATCGCAAATTCCTCACATATGCAACATCTCCATTGCCCTAATTATGATGCAATGTTAGAATCTCTTTACACCTCCCTCAGTCGCAATTTGAACCATATGGGGCTTCCTTAGCTGTTATTAGGAAGGAGCTGTTGTATAACGAACGGCTATTCGTTTTTTTAGGAAGGAGGGGGCTGTATAGTTAAGAACTTTTCTTGAGGGGGGGGGGGTCGAAAAAAATTCCGAAAACCACAAAAATGATTATTGAAAAAAAATAAATAAATAAAAAATTCAGCCTAGGGGTCCTCAACATCGTTCGCTGTGTCACCGGTTCCTGTTTTCTACTCCAAAATTCACACCGATATATTTTCGGGCACGTTTTAAATCTTTGCCACTATTTTCCCTCTGAATATTGAAATCCTCCCTCTTCCTTTTTTCAACCTGCCGATCCATCAGTTTTTGTAAGAGTGGCAACTATGAAGCTCTGCTCTCTTTCCGAAGATATAGATGATCCTTGCCTCCCAATGGGCCCTGCCTTGGGCTCCCATCATTACGTGGGTAAATACTTACATTGTTTTTTCCTCCTATTAAATACTGATGGATCGTAAATTCCGTCATCTTCCTTTTTACGACCTTTTTGCATTTTTATTTGCATTAACTACCTCCGTATAATTGTACGTTTTCTCTCAAAATGTGCCGACCTCTCTCTCTCTCTCCGCCCTTCTTTTGCTCTCCTTTTGCCCACCGTTTCCTCACAATGTTCTTCTTCTATATTTATTCATAAATTGTTTCAAGTCTCCCGCTACGACGCGGAGGTCGGCTCAGTATTTTTTTTCGTATCCATTTTTTTCCCCCTGGACGAGAACACTATACTACGCCTTCAAACCTTTTCTACAGAATATCTGAGAGGTTAAACATCAGTAAAATTCCATTACACTGGGATTGCAAAAAGTATAACGAAAAAGAGTGTAGGGAGTGGAATTTTCGGATTTTCTGATGCGTGTACAGTAAAAGTCGTTAGTTTTAAAACACGAAATTAAATCAAAAGACAAGAAGACCTTTTAGAATTTTAAAAAAATAAAATAACTAATTTTTCTTGATTTGTTAAGTCGGGGAGATTTAAAAATAATTATATATTTGTTGAAAAAGCTCAATCGACGGAGCTTAAACTTTCATATATTATTAATAGTTAAATAATAGCATCAACATGCCTTTTTGAAATTGATTTATTTTAAATTTTAATAATTAAAGTGCTCGATGAAAGGGTTAAACTGTAAATTGAAGTATAAGTTTTTAAACTTCTTTAATAGAATTTAAATTATTAAATCTATTTAAAATGCAACTGGTAAACTGTAAACTTTATTTCTATTTTCGGTAAACGTGATTGATTTTCTTTTTACAATTTATCTAGTTAAAAAGTTAAGTCCATTAATTATATGTCATTATATTGTTTCAATCATAAAATTCTACATCGTGACAATTAGATCTCTAGTCTTTAATAAAGTGGAGCGGAAATTTTGAAACATCGCAATGGAGATCGGTGGTTTCCATTTTTGATCATCGATTCGACAAAATGTTTATTCCGACCATTGAGCTACGGCGCACAGTGGATCGAGTCAATAGGCAAGGTCGGACACAATTTGGGAACTTTAAACGCTTATAACTCCATTTATAAAAAACTTTGAGGCTCTAAAAATGGTCCCATTGGTTTCCTCGTGAAATTTTCTGCAGAATGCATCCCTTGAAATTTAGGGCGTGAGGAAACAAGCATCAAAATTTGCAGTTTTATCCGAAAATTTCATGTCCGACCTCTCTAAATGACACGTTCCACTGTGCGACGGACCCAAATTCTGAATACCTCCAGTTTCTCACCAATTGGCAACACATTATTCATCATATCACATCAGTCGGTGTTTAGTCCACGCACCCCCCCCCCCCCCCCCGGAGAAGATTAAAAAGTCTGGAAAGTACGCGAGTAATTTAATATTCATTTCTTTGTCCTTCTTAAATCTGGAGATCTAGTTTCTTTCGTCATCCGTTCAATGACTTCTTGCTTCCTGACTGTCTTCGACCTCATCCTCCGCGGACCAAGACCATGGATTTGCGTCGAGCCGACGGAAATTGGATAGGTTTTGAAAGCTAAAGACATTGTCTTTTCTCAGTTGACCTTAGACTGTTCCTCGGGATGAGTGCCTTTAACGTTTGAAGTTCACGGGTTCAACAGCCTGTTAACCAGATCAAATGTAATTTCCGACTCATAATTTGACTACATTTTGCAATTAGGGACTACAATTTCTGGCTCAACCGCTAAGACGCATAAGTGCATAGGGAAACCAATAGTATACATACGCTGTTCCTAAACTGAGCCCGATACTGTAGTTCCTGATTTATTGCAAAACAATTATGCAGGGAATTAAAACATAGGTGAACAAGGTTAAAACATTAAAAAACACTAGAAGGCAGGACGTTCCGAGCTGTTATCAGCTCATTTTAAGCTGCAAAAACAGGAAGAGATAAATAAAAAATAAATAAAAAGTTGAGTGGCGAATTTAATTTTTCGCCACTCAATTTTATTTATTTTTTCGTGTTTTTTGCAGCTGAAAATGAGCTGATAATAGCTCGAAACGTCCTGCCTTCTAGTGTTTTTTAATGTTTTAGCCTTGTTTACCCATGTTTTAATTCCCTCCTTATTTGTTTGTATATTCGGCCTATGTTTTTTTGTGCCATACTGCAAAATGTAGCCGTATTTATTCCTCTGAATCTTTCACTAACTACATTAAGCGACGTCATCTATGGTTTGTCTTTGGTTCCTCTGCCAAAGATATTATATTTTAGAGACCACCTTCTGTGTTGTATTAAAGTTACTTATGAAAGTCAACTCGCGATAGACAGAGCAGACGTAGGGAGTATGGAGCGATCCTGTTAGTTGAAATGGGTGGTTCCTAAGGGGTGGATGAAGACTAAGGGACAAAATGATGGACTAACTGTAGGGTCTCTCGTGGGTTGCCGTCAGTTAGTCTATTACCTACCTTATTCGTCCATTGCAACCACACGCTTCCACCAATAGGATCCCTGGATATATCGCTTGTCCTATTCTGCCGTGCTAAGGAAGAACACCGTATGAACATTCGAGAGTTGCCGAATTTCCCTTGATAAAACATGTATTTTTGACAGCGATCATGCACATTTTTTTCGAAATTTTCAAATAATTTAGATTAAATTGCGTACAAAATTGTCTAAAAATGTTGGAAAATAACATTCACAATTTTCTCAGTACATTTGGTTTTTATCGAAGGAAACTTGGCAACGCCTGAAGGCTCATACGGCGTTTTTCCGTAGCATGGCAGTATTTTCACTGGTAAAAAAAACGTCTTGGTTCAAGAGTACTGTTTCTTGTCGCCGGATTTAAGAATCTGGACTCTTGAATCTATGCAAAATCCGCTCGAATACAATGCAAAATCCGCGCGAATGCACTGCAATAATCACGCGCATTGGTCAAGAGATTTCCGTATTCTTGAGATTCAATGCTAAATCAGCGTTGAAACTACAGGCGCAACGCGCAAATCCGGCGACAAAACCTGCACTCTTAAGTCAATGCGCAATGCCCCATTGCGTCAAAATAGGTTTTTTTTTACCAGTGTTCTCTATGGCTTTGTCTATCAATTTCAATAGTCGGCCCGCAGGCACAATATTTACCGTAATCAGAACTGAGTATCAAATATTACTTTACACACCTCCACCGGATGATACGGTGAACTATTTATCTAAATCGTGTTAGTGAGTTCGGAATCCGAGTCTCGGATCAAGGGCGGAAGGGCTCGAGTAAATAAAGTCATTTATCACCGCACCGGGCCGATATAAATACCTGGTCCCGGGTACGCGGCCGCCCTAAGCAAAAACCGCATAACTCCACATTAAAAAGCATTTGCAGATACGTGGTTTTCTCCTGAGCGCCGCAGTGCACTGCATCAATCCATCGGGATCGCATGCGCCCCTGCTTGCCGGATCGTGCAAATAAATCTCGAAATACTGCCGCGCTAAGGAAAAACGCCGTATGAGCCTTCAGGCGTTGCCAAATTTCCTTAAATAAATCACGAATTTTCGGGAAACCTTGTGAACGTTTTTCCTCCCGTCTTTTTAGATAATTTTGTTCGCAATTTAAATAAATCTCGAAATACTGCCGTGCTAAGGAAAAACGCCGTATGAGCCTTCAGGCGTTGCCAAATTTCCTTAAATAAATCACGAATTCTCGGGAAACCTTGTGAACGTTTTTCCTCCAGTTTTTTCAAATAATTTTGTTCGCAATTTCACCCTTTCCTGAAAATTTCAAGGAGAATATCCATAGATTTCTTCCAAAATAAACGTTTTATCGTAGGAGATTTGGCAACTCTCGAATGTTCATACGGCGTTCTTCCTTAGCACGGCAGAATACGTGCGTATATGGAGATATTCCGGCGTTAAAAGTGGCATCCGTGGAAGGATCAACATCCGGTATCCTCCTCTGTTATCAAAATTTACCTTTTGAGGATGCCCGAACGCCAAAGAGCGTTCTTCCCGTCGGTTCTGTTATCCGTGGACTGTTTATTCTATGAATTTTATTTGAGGAGTGGAAATTCAAAACATGATAAGCGCAATCAGGTGTTGCTAAGGTTATACTTAGTATGAATGAGAGTGTGACTGGAGCGCGAAAGGAAGAATTTTTCATAATTGAACTGAGTCATAAGTTAACTCTGCTCGCGACTAACCAGGCCAGAATAAAATTCCAGTAAATCAGAAATTCCGACAAACTCATTTCTCCTTCATTTTAGAGATTATGCAATTTAAACTACACTGAAGTTGAAATAGTTGTATCAAACATCAATTTTCGTCTCTCTGCGCCGCATTTCAACTTAATGTGCAGTAAAAATAGTCGCAGTTTCTTCGGCTCTGATCCTGAAAAGTGATGTAGGCTGCTCACTGGAATTGATAGACACAGGAATAGGCGAAGAACTAGAAATTGAAAATGGAGGAATCCTGTTGGTGGAGGCGGGTAATTGCATTGATCGAAAGAAATAAGTTATAGACTACCTAATCGCAACGCACGAGAGACTCTCTTAGTTAGTCCATCATTTTCCCCCTTAGTCTATAACAACCACCTGGTTCGACCACTAGGATTGTCCCCTTTTCACTTTGTCTTCTTCACGGAGAAAAAAACTTCGTGCGTGGGACCCGAAATTTAGGTCATATGGATCTCTGAAGTTTTCGGATTGAGCATCCGAACACTTTAGGTCCAGCTGCTGAGGTTTGGATCACACATCTGAAACCTCAGTTCTTACATCTGAAGTACTTCGGTTTTCACATCCGAAAAACTTCGGTTCTCACATCCGGAAAACGTCGGTTCTCACATCTGACGTACTTCAGATCTAAGAATTGGAGTTTCAGATGTGTGATCCGAACCTTGACAGCTAGACCTAAAGTGTTCAGATGCTCAATCCGAAAACTTCAGAGATCCATATGACCTAAACTTCGGGTCCCACGCACGAGGTTTTTTTCTCCGTGTTCGTCCAGAGCTTTTTCTGTCAATTTGAATAATTAGCTCCCTGCTCGTGACTGCAAAATTTCAAAGACTTTTTTAAATTTTATTTAAGTTTATTAAAATAGTTAGTCCACCACCCCCCCCCGGTCTAAATTCTACGAGAACTACCTATTTCAACCAACAGGATCGCTCCATTGCCATTAGTCTTGCGTGTCTCTCGCTTTGCCTATCAATTCCAGACTGGCCATTCCGCAATGACACCCACAAAAACTCGGAAAGGCGGGGCAACGTAGCAACGGAGTGCTCCATGCGCCGGGGGCCAGGGGCTGAGCAAGTGAGCAATGTTCGCATGGTGACGATGGGGGGCAGTGGCCGCGCAAGCTCGGGGGGGGGGGGGGGGAGCGTCAGTGGTGACCGTTCCCGGTTCTCCCGGGTTCCATTCGAATGCTCCGATGCCTCTGCTCCTCCGAGTCCAACTCCGAGCAGATGGAATCCGCAGATAGCCCTGCGTCGCGTCGCGCCCCGTCGGACCGCATCACGCCCACTCGGGAGAGGAGATTCCTGGCGCACCACCGCGGAGAGGAGACTCGCGCATCGGAAATTGGGTCAACTTCAACTCGCGGACAATCCCCCCTCGACGGTCCAATTACGAGACTCGCCAAATTCCGAAAAAGTATGTACATGTGGACGTTGTTGTCTTTGGATCGTATTAGAGTCCCTTTATACCCAGAGTTAAGACATATCGACGGTGTAAGTAGGCAATCACATAACTCATTTGCGGTGTCTGAAAATCTACGCCTCTATGTTATTTTTTTAAAGGAGAACAAATTGACACACTGAAAAAAAAATCTCGGTGTATTTACTAAGAAAAGGGTAAAATTACCAAGAATTCAGGGTTCTATTTGATCCCAGTTTTTTCTTGGTAAAATTACCATTTATGGAATTGGTAATTTTACCGAAAAATCTCGGTAAAATTATTGAACCTTCTCGGTAATTTTACTGGACCTTGGTAAAAACGCCAATATTTTTTATCGACTGTGGTAGAATTACCGAGATAAAATGGAGAAGTTACCGGGGATTGGTTACCAATGAAAGTGGTATTCTTACCTGAAAAAACCGTAAAAATACCGGTTTTAGGTAAGCTTACCAGCCTGTTTTGGTAAAATTACCAATAATAATTGGTAAAAAAAGTGAGATGGTACAGGTATCAACGGACCGTGGTAAAAACGCTGAGAATTTTTTTTCAGTGTGGACTGTGTTGTCTTTGGATCGTATTAGAGTCCATTCATACCCAGGGTTAAGACATATCGATTATCAGCTGGCCTGGGCTGGCCGTGGTGCCACGAAAAAGTTCACCCAAACGAACGCGGAGAAAAAAACTTCGTGCGTGGGACCCGAAGTTGAGGTCATATGGACGTATTTCTATCAAACGGAACTAGGCGCCATAGGGGGAAGAGGGGAGAGGGGGGTTTGGATTGGCGGCGGAACCGGGTGTCGGGCTCATTCGCAATGCTTTTCCATGGCGCTTAGTTCCGTTTGACAGAACGCGCTATCCGGCATTCTAAAATCCTCAAAAGGAACTCCAATTGGCGCTTAGTTCCGTTTGGCAGAAATACGTCCATATGGATCTCTGAAGTTTTCGGATCACGTATCTAAAAACTTGAGGTCCAGCTGCCGAAGTTCGGGTCAGACGTCTGAAGTACTTCGATGTACCGAAGGGTTCGGGTCACACATCTGAAGTACCCCGGTACATACCGAAGTGCCTCGATGTCTGAACGGAACTTCGGCAGCTCCACCTCAAGTTTTTAAATGCGTGATCCGAGAATTTCGGGTTCCACGCACGAAGTTTTTTCTCCGTGTACGTCTACACATCTGTACTCTCCCTATATAGCTACTCCAGTTTTTTCTGGCACATAAATGCGACCATGTTACGTGTGAGTGCACGAGAAATGGGAGTAAACAAACACACGACAACAGGGGTAAGAACTGATATGAACATCAATTCATTAGGCGAATGATTTAGCTGCTGCGGCATCATGCATCAGGCATAAGGCATCAGGCATCAGGTATCGATTTCAGCTTGCAGGTTGCCTGCCTCCGATGCTCATTCGTGCGTGAAACCACAACCACACGTAGAGGCGCACGCCACACGCCCCGCTCATTACGGTGTTGTCGGAATGTCGATAAAATTTCCAATTTCCTCCTCATGTTAAATGCATGTTTAATGAATGGTATAATCCTCAAATCTGACAATCAGGATCCAAAATTGTATAAATTTAAACTGTCCAGCGTATACTGGAAAAGGCATCTCAGTCAACCAAATCTGAAACTTGGACGGATTCAAATCGAAAGGAACCATCTCTGTTCTGCCGTGCTGAGGAAAAACGCCGTATAAACCTCCTGGCGTTGCCGAATTTTCTTTTATAAATTTCCTAGTAAACTTAAGACTATTTTCCTCCCAATTTTTCAGATAGTATTTTTCGCAATTTCACGTAAAGATTCTGAAAATTTAAAGGCAAAATATTCATAACTTTCCTTAAAAATAATCATTTTATGGAAGTAAATTTGGCAACTCTCGAATGTTCATACGGCGTTATTCCTTAGCACGGCAGTATTGTGACATGTGCCTTTCAAGAACTTGCATTTCATGACGTCATTCAAATTCAACCCCCGAATCTTAGGCTAATAGCGAGGTGACGTCAAGAGTCGGATAAGACTTGAACGCTAGGTAAAGAAAAAAGGAGTTGGCATGGTTAATTCCATCAATACGGCTAGCTGTCTTTCGAGGAGTTGCAGTTTATAACGTCATGTAAATTTACACCCCCCCCCCCCCCATATCGTAGGTTGGTAGCGAGGGAACGCGTGTAGACGAAAAAGACTTGAACGCTCGATAAAGAAAAAAGAAGTTAGCGTGAGTTCGGAAATATTAATGCGACGAGGTGTCTGAATTTTTGGTGCTGTAGATTTTTCCACTTTAATTGTTTATGCTCTTTTTTTTATATTCCAAGTTTTCATGCATCAAAACTTGGAAACATGTTTACTTTGTACAAGTAAACATGTTTACTTTGCCACATTTTAATGTTTATGGCGTGCTTTTTGAAGGGGATTTTACGAGAAACCTAGCGAAGCCGCTTGTGTAAAATTTTCTAATTTGTATTACCATAAACTTTTAAAGTTTCCGCATCAAGCTCGACCACTTTTATTCAGTGGCGTAGCGTGCTTTGCGATTAATCGATGTATCTGCCATTCTAACCTATGGAAAAAGATCGATAAAAAGGGTGTTCGCGACGACACACGTTAATATTCGATTCTTTACCACAGCTTCAAATGAGAAAATATCGATAGTCGATCATTTACGCTGCGCCAATGCTCTCATCAACAAGGGATAAAATTCCATATACTCCCGTACGATCCTTAAGCTTAAAAGACTCCCGCTTTATATATATAGTTTTGAAGATATTGAGAATTGACTAGAATTGAGATGCGCAATTACTCTGTTTATGTAATCACATTTTCCCTGATTTAACTACGTATTTCTAGAACTCAGTTCAGTACTTTGCACGGATACAAGAATATCTTAATTACCATTTTTTTCTTGCTCTAAATCTGTTTTATCAATATTTATGGGTTTCCCCGACGAATTATTTCCCTGATCAAGTTGCCCCTCTGTTTATTCGTAAATTGATAACGGGCCGGTTCAAGTATGATTGTGACTCGGAAACAAAGTACACGTCTCGAATTCACATTAACATTTCTCTCAGTAATTGACTTCCGTCAACGATTTGAAGCCAGCTACCATTATTCTCTAAGTTCGATTGGTCGCGTACAAGATGAACGGGATTGAATAGAATAGAGTCATTAACGTGCCAATTTTTATGAGTTGGCACGCAGCGTGGTTCTTGCTCGGATAATGTCTCGCTTGCGTAGCTGGTTGCCGTGCGGCCAGGCGCAAGGTGGGCTTTTTGCCAAGAGGAGCGGCGTCTCCAATACTCCATGTTAAACTGTATTTGCATCAACATATTAATTATATGTCAGCGATCATCACATTGTCAGTTGTGCCAAAAAATACCCTCGTGAGCCTTTGAGCCTAATATACTCAGAAATTTTTCATTTCCTGATGAGTCCCGAATTTTCCCGGTCTAAACACCGTGAACTAATAGCATATCGACGGTGAGACTACCAGACCACGTATCTCGGTTTGCGACGTCGCAGACTTCCTGTCATACCTTATTTTTTAGATGGAAAACTACTCAACGTCATTTCTTAAAAACTCACGTGATTTTTCCTTCTCTGTGTGAAGAAAAATCTGCTAAAACTTCAAGGAATGGTATTGATTCGCTCTCTTTCACATAAATAAAACGGGAGCAGAGATTTTTAAATACCGGAAACGAGATACGCGGTATGGTAGTTTCACCGTCGATATATTTCGTCTCTAAAACGAGCCAAAAATAGTCGTAGCTCACAGCAAAATATGATCCAATCGTAAATGAAGAGATTCTTGGTTTCTGGAGCAAATTCTCTGATTTTCCCTTATACTTTTCCCCAGAAATTTGTTATTCCCTGATGACGAATCTCGGATTTACCTGCACTATGAACTATGTCGTCTCTAAAATGAGCCAGAAATAATTACCAGTAGTAATTTACAGCAAAATATGATCCAATCGTAAATTCTGGGCAAAAAACGAGAGCATAAACACCAGTTGTGACAACACTGTCTGGCCAGTGTTCAACTGGTTGGCGTGATACCGATACTGGTGTCCGGGGGAGGGGGGGGGGGGGGCGCTGGCGGTGAAATGAAACCACTCATGCGGGGGACCGAACCGTGTGGTGATTGTTTAATTAATACATCCAGCTCAATGCTCAATTAAGGATTATCGTGAGATTCACAGGATGAACTTCGGAAGCACACGCCTCGTTCAGAATTTTTTTTCAATTTCCCTCTCTTTATGGACCGATTGATTTTCCCTCTTCCGCTCGCTTTAGAGATGTCCTTAGTGGATATTTTTCGAGTATAACTCAACGCACACTGAAAGGAAACTCCGGCCGTGGAAGCCGTACTTACGGGCTTGTATATATAGCTATAAAAGTTGGGTAGAATTTACCATACTCGGGTTAAAAAACGGCACAACCAGACACCATGGTAACTTCCACCAAAATTATCTGTCACCATAAGGAATAATCTTGTTACTTTCACGATAATTTTGATGAAAGTTACCATACTCTCTGGTTGTGCCGTTTATCAACCAGAATATGGTAAATGCTACCTAATTTTTTTTTTCGTGAAGACATACCGTCCGCGTTCCGGGCTCTGAGGCCGAAGACTTCCGGGCATAGCACCCGAAGCAATCGAAGCTACGGCTCCAGCACCTGGAATTTTCGGCCTATGAGCTCAGAACGGACGGTAAGATTGTACAGCCCGTAATTTGTTTTTAGTGTAGTTAAGTAAAAAAGAACTATTTTAAGTGACATGGGTCCTGTTATGAGTGCATTTCTTTATGTCTCCGGGGCCAAGTTTTTATTAAGATAGGCCCTTTTGATTTAAATACCCCCAATTAAAGTGTGACATCCTTTAAACAACCACAGCCGTCGAAAAATATTTGTGTGCGCATTCATCACTAATTTTTTCGAAAGAATGTTACACAGGAGTATAAATCTTTAAACAAGTCGTTGAATTGGTAAAAATTTAAAAATATTTAAAAAATTTACAAGAACTCTTAAACAACTTTTAAAAAACCGACTTAAAAGCACTCACTTGCATAAAATTGTAACCTTGTAACGGACGCGTTTCGGAGGTGTCTCGACCTCCGTCCTTAGCGCGACTTCATCAGATTGTTTAAAATTTTTCAAATTTTTACCAATTTTTTTGAACAATTAATTCAAATGTTAAGAAACTACAATAGATTTTTTAGAGTGCCTTGACAAACTTTTTCACCAGAATTCGTGAAATTTTTTTTGAATTTTTCATTAGATTTCGAAACTTATTTCGTGTTAATCAATACCCAAACATAGGTTCCTCTTCAGTGAACTATTACAATTTTTGAGAGTCGTCTTTTTATTACGTATGCTATTTGTTTAAACTTTTTCCCTTCTTTTTCCAATAACCATTGCTACTGGATCCGACTGCCGCGATAACTAGGATCGAGGGGCGTCCGTTGCGCCTAGCGCCTCCCCCCCCCCCCCGTATTCCCGACATTTCCGCGCTGAACGCCCAACCTTTATTTCCGTGTTCCGCGGAGTCCACCGGATCCCAAGTCACCTCCTCCCCTCGCCCCCCGCCCCCCATCGTGTGCGAGGCAACTCGGAGCTTGTAGCTTTTAATGGGACTCGACTGTCCCAATTATAAGCGCAACTAAATCACAAACCCTGCCGCGAACCCCCCCCCCCCTCCCCCCTCACCCTCTTGGGCACCCACCCCGGAGGTTCGACGGAACAACTGATAATGAGTGGGCGAGACACAGCCTCGGCGTGTTCTTCTTCTTCTTCTTCTTCTTTCGCCCTAACCCCTCCCCCCCTCCGAGGTTCCTCCTCTGCGTGCGCCGTGTGCGATGCGAATTTCAGAGGTAATCGAATTTCGATTATTTGAGGTACTATTTATTATTCGATTATTTACGAGATTTGGAGCCGGGGTTTTTCGATATCCGATTGATGCACCTGAGGTGGGCGATTGATCGATCTCTCGGCTCGATCGTTCGAGTTAGCGTGACTGTACAGGGTGATCCAAGGTTAAACCACCAGAATGTAGAACTGAGGATTATGGGTCAAAATAAGATTTTTTTCTTCTCGGAAGATTTTCCGGTATGCTTTTTGAGGGGGCTACGTATACACTCAAATTACATTATTCACACTACTTCGCATTATTCACTACACAGACCCTACCTCTACAGAAATTGTGTATCATGGGTCAAAATAAGGTTATCTTCTTCTCTGAAATTTTTTTCATAAATGATTTTCAAGGAGAATACAATCTACACACACTGAAAAAAATGAGTTAGCGTCAGATGACTAAAAATGGTTTCTATACACTAACTCAAATTGTGTGATTTGGACACACATGATTTTTGGTTTCTGTACACTAACCACTATTAGTGCTGGAAACTAATTCCGCTACTCTAATTCGCATTCGGTAGGGTTGGGTCAACCTAACCTCAAAACTGAGAGAGGAGAAAACGGCTTAGCGAATGATAACTGGACAATACTTTCAGGAAAAGAAGATTTCTTAAAAGATGAGAGGTAAAAATCAACTGACCGGTTCCAAATGAACGACAGAGGAAAGGAATATCCCATAGGTATGTGCAAGTAGACAGAATTATCCTTTAGAGAGACACACACTCACACATGAAACGGTAGCGAATGTTCACACTGAATAAACATATCTCGTCCGAACACTTGAGATATTCTTTTGAAATTACGGGAGAACACGAACTATAGAAGTAAGCAGTAAGTTCACAGATTTTCGTAAAATATAAACTGAACGCGGAACGCTTTAATCGCAATTTAATACAGAAGATTGACGACTCCAACGAATATCATGCTTGTTTACGTTTTGAATCGAACAGACGATTTCTAACCTTAACAGGTTTATTTATGTTGCTTTCGAACGTTTTCAAGAAAGAGAGGACACTATAAATCATACCGGGAGTATTTACATTGTCAAACGAGCCCGAAATTTCACATTTTAATTGATTTTCACGAGCTGACGCGATTGAGGCTGTTGTACCGACGCCACTTTTTCGAAACTAAATAAATGTAACGGACAATGTGGCAGTTAGTGTTGAGGGCGAATTAGTTTGACCCGAAGGTGAATTTGTCTTACCACAGCGCTAATTTTACAGCTAGTGCTGTTTTCCAATTCTGGTTCGCGCTCTAGTAAAGTCAAGTCAGCGTATGAAGCGAATTGATTGGTGCTTCAGTACAATAAATTAGTTCTGAAGCCTAATTTTGATTCTACTTGGCGAGAACTTACCAAATTAGTTCTCAACGCTAACTACTTTTTTTTCAGTGCATAAGTGATTTTCAAGGAGAATACAATCTACACTCACCGGACTCCGAAAATTTTGGGGAAATAATAGTATTTCCTGCCTTTCGCGACGGTATAATACAGAGAACATCATGAAAATTTCTGTGGGTTTCAGAGAGGGGGGGGGGGGGGGGGTTCAGATTTGAAAAGGCCGATGTCTTGGTATTTTGACGTAGGTACTAAGGTTGCATAATGCGGACTTCTAAAACGATCCGAAACCCCTTTTTCAACTGAGATTTCAATATTTCTATTGCTACGAGCATTTATATTGCTTCGCTTCTTTGCTCGTAGTAATAAATTCGGCTCATCACAGCGCTGGTGCATACACATTTTCACGAGATTCGGTGCCAAAAATGCAAGGGAAGGTAAATAAATGTCTAGAACTTGGGGAGGGGGGTGTTGCTCTGTAGTAAAGCACTTTCAGAAAAACTTTCAGAGCAAAAAAAAAAATCTTATTTTGACCCATAGATGACGCTCCTGTAGTTTGGCTAGAAATGAGTTCTTGTCCCTGGTTTGGGTGTGTATCATTGGGTCACTCTGTATGTGGCTATCGATCGGTTGGATTTCGATGGATCGCGGATCTTTATGGAGAATGGAGGAGGTCGGGTCGTAAATCGGCGATGATGAGGCGCGGGAGCACGCCAAGTATTCGCCTGTCTTCGACGAGTCCAGCGCTGCCGGTTCTTAGCTTAATTTTAGGCTTTAAGTGAATTTATTGCAATCACCGAAAGGAATTGTGATGGTTTTGAGGTCTGGGATGATCAATACGTCGCAAAAAGTAGTGATTCCTACAACCTGGATTCAAGCTCAATGTTGGCATCCGGAGACCATTTTTTGCTCGGTGGGTTTCCAAGGGTCGTATTCATGGCGTTCCTTGAATAATAGTTCCTCTCTTTAAGAAGCTTCATTGGGTTCACATCGTGATTAAGGGAGTTTGAAGGAGCTTCTTAAAATAGCACCACGAAAAGGAAGATTTAAAAGGATTCTGAGTAAAAATCAACACTATAAGTTCGGAAATAGACCTTTACAATTCAGACATTACGACGATTTGTCTATGCCAAAAATAAAAAATACAAGAGGAAAACTATATTATTTTGACAAATGTTGAGATCTGGAACCTACCTTAAAATGTTCAAAATTTGCCAAAAAATGTCATTTCTGCTTATGATTTGTCGTGAAGTCTAATCGTCTGAAAAACTTGGGGTCTATTTTCAAAGTTATACTTTTTCGGTTGACTCTGAGGATTCTCAGTCTACTGCGCTAAATTCACCGCAAACTGTACCAAAATTCGGGTTGATTTGTGTTTCGCTTCCTCTATTAGCCAAAAGTAACACAGGTACACAAATACTTTTATCAGTGCGCATTGCGAACCATATAGGGCGGCCTCATAGAGAAAATAGCTGTTAGAGGACGCTGGGGCACGATACTACCGTGATAGTGAAGAGAGCTAACGGTCAAATTTTCGAAGTCAAGTTATCCTCAAAATTCGTTTGATTTCTACTAGATGAAATCACCGAAATCGCTAAATTCGTCTTATTTTAATGAAAACGAGATTTACAAGAAAGTCGTATGTGCGCAAAAATGACTTAATTTAAGACAAGACAGTCGAAACGAGCATCATTCCTCCAACGACTACGAGTACGTCCCTAAAACATATTGTCTTTGGACAATGAATACGGTTAAAATACTATAAAAAGAATGATTTTTTTTTAACAAAAACGGCAACAGTGCAGCATGAGCGTGGGCAGACGGGTCTCGAGACCCCTATTTGCGCCACGCACGGCATTTGGCTCCTCAAAAAAAAATAAAAATTGAGACGGCTGCGCCCGGGTCGACGAAAAGCCCGGCGGCCCGGCAGTAAATCCAATCTAAAAGTGGATCCCAGTGCGGCGCAGCCCAAATCGACTATCGATAATTTCCCATTTAAATCTATAGTATAGAATCGATTATCGAAGTCGTTCTGATAATCGATCCTTTTCCATAGGTTTGAATGGGAGATAAATCGATTTATCGCTACATGACACGCCACTGGTGGATCCGGCTGCGGATCTGTGTCCGAATTGGGAACCGACGACTCCGTAAAAAGCTCCGTGTCGGTTAAAAGCACGTAACTGCACTTCGCGGGATGACCCCAGTGATACACGAAACCTCGTGCTGTTTGAAGGTATCCGGGCTTTGGAGTTAGGTTTTTTTTTCCTTCGGCAGCGCAATGAAATATAGACGAATTTATTCGGCCGGCCTCCAGCCCCCGGCCAATTCGCTGTTCCGGACTGGTAGTTGTGACTCGCGCCATTCCGGCAAATCGTTCCGGAAAATATCGAATTTCCGGGTGACAACACCTCGTGTTACCGAGAATTACAGTAGAAATGACGTTTTCAAGAAATGGACGAAAAGGTGTTTGGACGGAAAATTTTGTGGGGCGAATCCAGAGATGCAAAATGAAATCTCATTTTTCTGCCGAGTGTTTCATTGTCAGTTTGCTGAATATGAAATTTCATTTACCTGGAAAGAGAATTTTACTTTCTCTGAAATTTCAACAATTTTTCAGGGGCTGCTTTTGCAACCTGCAACAATTATCTGAGAATTCGATTTAAAAAATTCAAAACTTAAATTGATGTATGATATTTTTTCTCAAAATGTCAGATTAAGTTCATTCAAAAGACTTAGAAACTAGGCGGATGGTTTAGAATCAACGATGTTTACCATCAGCTGTAAGCAACAGACTCATTTGTTCTGTTTCGACCTAGGCAGAATTTACAAAAGTGCCCTCATTTAAAGCTATGCCTGCCACTGCATTTTCAGAGAAAGTATCGTTCTTACACCCTGCAACCTCCCAAAAGTCCCCCATAACTTAAAAGTTCGTTTTTTCTAGAAGATAGATGGATTCATAGATGCATTCATGTATAATGGATGTACAGTGGGAAATGAATGTAACGACCTAATAGAGACCGCCTTTATTAGTCAGTATAGCCGGTGATCATTACACAACTGATGGAGAAATACATTAAATTAATGGGATTTTAGTAGCGAGACCAACGAGGTCACGTCATTGTAACCGTTATGTGGTTGTGAGCAATGTCGTGATATTGAATTTTCACCGTAATTTTTACGGATATCCATTTTTTTGCAAGAGCAGGTCCATGGGCGTTACCGAAATTCAAAAAAGAGGATCGGCAGTTTTCCCAATAATTTGGGGGAGGGGGTCCCCGGTGGAGGTACAGCGTACCCCCAACTGGGTGCAATTTTGAAAAAAAACTTCCACTCGAGAAAAAAGTCTTACTTTAATCCAGCAACTTTCTGCATCACCAATTAACATTCTCCAGCAGCCTGACCGTTTAACCGTGGACACCCTGTATATGCTTACTCAACCCAGCGGGCTGATTATTGAAAGTGATAGACAAAGCGATAGGGAAAGAGGACGAAGGAATAAATGGAACGATCTATTAGTGGTAAACGAACTGAGGAGGACCGACGAGAGGCCCTATAGTTAGCCTATCATGATCCCCCTTAGTCTATAAAAAACATGCATTTCAACCAATAGGATCATCCCATTTTCCCATCGTCTTCTGTCTCTACAGCTTTGTCCAACAAATTTCAATCCTGGTATTATGATATTTAGTCCGTGGCGGAAGTCATGTATGCCTTGGTGATTTCTAATTTAACAATGGAGATTAACGCACGTAACTTTGACTTTGATCGAAAGGGTTGCTATTGCGCCTTCAATATTTCGTGTATGCAATTCGGACAGTTGTCGAGTTGAATAGTTGTATAAATAATTCTATAACCTTTTGCACAAGGCGCTGCGCCAGCCGCGTCGCTCAAATCGCATTTAGTTTTGCATGATATAGGAATTCAAAACGCCTTCAATATTTTGTGAATGCAATTCGGGCAGTCGTCAAGCACGAGTAGTTGTATCAAGAATTCCATGGCATTCACACAAGGCGCTGCGCCAGCAGCGTCGCTCATAACAGTCGAATTTTGTTTTGTATTATAAAGGAATTCAAAACGCCTTCAATATTTCGTTTATGCAATTGGGGCAGTCGTCGAGCACGAATAGTTGTATCAAGAATTCCATGGCATTCTCACAAGGCGCTGCGCCAGCCGAGTCGCTCATAAAAGTCGTATTTAGTTTTGTATTATAAAGGAATTAAAATAGTGCCTTCAATATTTTGCTATGCAACACGTACTATCTTAGAGCACGAGTAGTTGGACATGGACATGGGAAGCAAGTAACAGACTCACTATCGTCAAACCACGAGATACCCTTCACAGGGAGAAAATTCAGCACAAATAAGTTTGGCTGATACTGGAAGTAAAACGCAAAACAACGCCTTCGGTCGACTCTGGAGATTGCCAGTCCCCTCACTGTTTTCTGTGCTAAATCCTTCCTTTCCTTCGAGAGGCACCGTTTAAAATTTAAAATTTGACGAACTAAACATCAAAATTTAAAATTTGACGAACTAAACATCAAAATTTAAAATTTGACGAAATAAACATCAAAATCTGCTGTTTTAGTCAAGAATTTCATGTCCGATCTTCTTGATTGACTCGATCCACTGTGCGCCAGCTCACACCCCCCTCCCCCTCAGTGCGTTACGTAATACTTGAACGACCCATTTGTCTTCCTTGTCTATCACTTTATCTATCAATTTCGATCATCATCCGCAGTTGTCAATCGCTGGGCGCCCCGTCTGGCAACCCGCATTGCATCGGTGCTGTGCTTGGCGCCTCGTGCATGAAACTCCCCACGTCGCGATCCGGATGGGAGGAGTTGGGGTCGCGAGCCGCGGGGGGGGGGGGGGGTCGCGGGTACCGGTCCCGTGGGTCCATCACACACACACACTCACACACGCAGCGGGGCGAGGCATGGAACGGACGAGTGATTAATCGCGGATAGAGATGTGGGACGTGGGTTGACAAACGCCCGCCAGGCTCCTCGCGCCCGCCACCGAGAGGGATAACCACACCACCACACGTTTAATTACAACGTCTATATCCGTCGGGCGAAATGCAGGTGGAAAGGAGAGGAAAAAAGTCGGGAAAACGACACCGTCCTGTTCGCTTGACCAATGAAGTCGCCGCCCGGTGAGGAGAGGCGGTGAGTCACACGTTTGTGGCTTTGAGAAAAATGAGTTCGAATCCTTTAAATTGCCGCTTGTCGAATGACTCGCAGTGGATTTCAATTTTATTGTACACTGGAGAAAAAAACAAATTGGATCTAGAGTCCAGACTCTTAAAAACATCGACAAGAAAAATTACTCATGATTCGATCAGATTTATGCTTGAATCAAGAATCAAGCCTCTTAATTTGAGCGGATTTCCTTTTGATTTAAGCTTAAATCTGATTGAATCAAGAGTCCTTTTTCTTGTCAATGTTTTCAAGAGTCTGGACTTTAGATCCAATGTGTTTTTTTTTTTCCAGTGAATGACTCGCAGTGGATTTCAATTTCATTGTAGTTAAAGAAGAATGAGATAAACGAATATTAAAATTGTTTGCAATCCAATTAATGTCGCAAATCCTAGCAACATTGAAATGCTCTTGGATCCTTTCTGCGAAATGCAATCCGCACTTGATCTACACTGGAAAAAAAAACACATTGGATCTAGAGTCCAGACTCTTAAAAACATCGACAAGAAAAAATACTCTTGATTCGATCAGATTTTTGCTTGAATCAAGAATCAAGCCTCTTAATTTGAGCGGATTTCCTTTTGATTTAAGCTTAAATCTGATTGAATCAAGAGTCCTTTTTCTTGTCAATGTTTTCAAGAGTCTGGACTTTAGATCCAATGTGTTTTTTTTTTCCAGTGAATGACTCGCAGTGGATTTCAATTTCATTGTAGTTAAAGAAGAATGAGATAAACGAATATTAAAATTGTTTGCAATCCAATTAATGTCGCAAATCCTAGCAACATTGAAATGCTCTTGGATCCTTCCTGCGAAATGCAATCCGCACTTGATCTACACTGGAAAAAAAAACACATTGGATCTAGAGTCCAGACTCTTAAAAACATCGACAAGAAAAATTACTCATGATTCGATCAGATTTTTGCTTGAATCAAGAATCAAGCCTCTTAATTTGAGCGGATTTCCCTTTGATTTAAGCTTAAATCTGATTGAATCAAGAGTCCTTTTTCTTGTCAATGTTTTCAAGAGTCTGGACTTTAGATCCAATGTGTTTTTTTTTTCCAGTGAATGACTCGCAGTGGATTTCAATTTCATTGTAGTTAAAGAAGAATGAGATAAACGAATATTAAAATTGTTTGCAATCCAATTAATGTCGCAAATCCTAGCAACATTGAAATGCTCTTGGATCCTTTCTGCGAAATGCAATCCGCACTTTATCTACACTGGAAAAAAAAACACATTGGATCTAGAGTCCAGACTCTTAAAAACATCGACAAGAAAAAATACTCTTGATTCGATCAGATTTTTGCTTGAATCAAGAATCAAGCCTCTTAATTTGAGCGGATTTCCTTTTGATTTAAGCTTAAATCTGATTGAATCAAGAGTCCTTTTTCTTGTCAATGTTTTCAAGAGTCTGGACTTTAGATCCAATGTGTTTTTTTTTCCAGTGAATGACTCGCAGTGGATTTCAATTTCATTGTAGTTAAAGAAGAATGAGATAAACGAATATTAAAATTGTTTGTAAAATGAAGAAAGTTGGGGTTGGGGGAACCCAAAAGGTTTTGAATTCAATTTCATTTTACCAAAAGCATGTCCTTAAAAGAACCTCGTGGCAGAACATATGAAACTCTTCGGTCCTTTTTTCCCCTCTTTTCTCGAGCAGTTTTCGAAGCAAGACATCCTATTATGCATAAAGAAACGATGGTTCTCTAATTAATTATGTTATGACATTTTTTGTCCTCCCACTAACAAACAAATACACAGGCGGTAAAGAGAGAAGAAAAAGGAAACGTTGAACCACCGAAAGTAAGTTTTCCATCTGCCACAAAAAAGTTGATGGAGGGCCTCCATTTGTCTGTGAAGCTGAGTTGCCCCCATTTTTTGTTCATCCTGAGGGTGTCCATGAGATCCTGTGCGCATATCCTCTCTCTAAGGGTTTTTTTTTTTTTTTTTTTTTTTTTTTTTTTTTTTTTGTAACTATTACCAATTTTCAAATAGCACTAAAGACTAGCCTCTCGCTTATTCCCCCAGTCTTCTCACACCCACTTCCACTGCCGTGCTAAGGAAGAACGGCGTATGAGCCTTCAGACGCTGCCAAGTTTCTTCCAATAAAAACCGAATTTACTGGGAAAATTGTGAATATTATTTTCCAAAATTTTCAGACAATTTCGTGCGCAATTTTATCTGAAACATATGAAAATTTCAAAGAAAAATGTGCACGAATGTAGTCAAAAGTACATGTTTTATCGGAGGAAATTTGGCAACTCTCGAATGTTCATACGGCGTTCTCCCTTAGCACGGCAGTCCAAGGGACCGTTGCCTGAGACCATGAAGTTCAGGTCATTCGGCCGGGAGTCGAACCCGGGATCTCCTCGTAATGGAGCCACAGGCAGCCTGATTGTTGAAATTTTGTGTTTGTCGGGTGGACATAGATGACATAGATTAAAAGGCGGAGTGTGATTGATTGGTCGGCTATGTCTTATCGCTGCTTTATCGTGCCTTTGTCCGATGGAATGGACGACATACTGTCGGAAACTTAAGAGGTGCCTTTAGCTTGTCGTGAGTTCCACCCAACATAGGCAGTTAGGCACGAAAAAGCAGCGATAAGACATAGCCGACCAATCACACTCCGCCTCTTAACCTATGTCATCTATTCCTACCCGACAAACACAAAATTTCAACAATCAGGCTGCACTGAAAAAAATTCTCGGCGTTCTTACTAAGGTCTGTTGGTACCTTTACCATCTCACTTTTTTTTACCAATTATTGGTAATTTTACCAAGACAGACTGGTAAGCTTACCTAAAACCGGTATTTTTACTGTTTTTTTCAGGTCAGAATGCCGCTTTTATTGGTAATCAATTCCCGGTAACTTTGCCATTTTATCTCGGCAATTCTACCACAGTCGATAAAAAATATTGGCGTTTTTACCAAGGTCCAGTAAAATTACCGAGAAAGTCAATAATTTTACCGAGATTTCTCGGTAACATTACCAATTCCAAAAATGTTAATTTTACCACGAAAAAACTGGGATCAAATAGAACCCTGCATTCTTGGTAATTTTACTCTTTTCTTAGTAAATACACATAGATTTTTTTTCAGTGTGGTCCTGATGCTCGGGAGATATTCTGTCTCGGCCGGCAACACGGACGAGCGTTCCGGCTGACAAGCTCCCGATTCCGCGCGGAGGCCGTTCCGGTCTTTGAGCCATTTGTAGCGGGTTTCCCGAACAAGGAACACGGGGCTTCCGATGACAACCGCGGCGGCCGCGGGCTGACGGCCGCGCGCGCGGGCCGCGGAAAAGAGGGAAAATCAGGCATCAAACCCGGGCCGCAGTCTCGTCCAGTCGACTTCCCCGCGACTGTTTAGTGATTCCGACGGCATCTGCCATTGTTCCCACCGAATCAGCATCGGATCTTCCCCCGTTGCTCCGTTGCCATGACGACGATCCACGCCGATCCATCTCCGCTCCGGTCCCCTCGCCGGCACCGGACCGGGTTGCCAGAAGGTAGAGTACCCACCTACATATATAAAACAAGGTGGAGAAATAGTGCTGCACTGAAAAAAAAAAAAAAAAAAAAAAAAAAAAAAAAAAAAAAAAAACACATTGGATCTTGAGTCCAGACTCTTAAAAACATTGACAAGGAAAATACTCTTGATTCAATCACACTGAAAAAAAAAATTTCGGTGTATTTACTAAGAAAAGGGTAAAATTACCAAAAATTCAGGGTTCTATTTGATCCCAGTTTTTTCTTGGTAAAATTACCATTTATGGAATTGGTAATATTACCGAAAAATCTCAGTGAAATTATTGGACTTTCTCGGTAATTTTACTGGACCTCGGTAAAATCGCCAATGTTTTTTATCGACTGTGGTAGAATTACCGAGATAAAATGGTAAAGTTACCGGGAATTGATTGCCAATAAAGGTGGTATTCTTACTTGAAGAAAACAGAAAAAGTACCGGTTTTTAGGTAAGCTTTCCAGTCTGTCTTGGTAAAATTACCAATAATTGGTAAAAAAAGTGAGATGGTAAAGGTACCAACGGAGCTTGGTAAACACGCCGAGAATTTTTTCTCAGTGTACCTACATATAAATAACAAGGTGGAGAAATGGTGCTGGGTTCACACCATTTCGCGGGGTAAACAAAGCCAAGAAGTGAGTTTTAAGAGATTTGGGTGTTAGTTATTGAATTCGATGTTTTTTCTACCTCGGCGTTCAAGTCTCTGTGTCTCCTTAGTTATCCTGAAACAGTTGCGTTGTCGATACCAGGTGATATCGATGAGTTTGGTGTGACTTTTATTGAATTGGTTGTTGTCCTCGTTTTTAATAATAGTCCCCTGAGAGCCGATTATTGAAATTGATAGGCAAAGCTATAGACAAAGAAGACAAAAGGGATATGAAGAGATCCTATTGGTGAAAGCTGGTGGTTGCAATAGATAAAGGAGGTAGGTAATGGACTGACTAACACCAACCCATGAGGGAACCTGTAGTTAGTCCATAATTTTCTCCCTTCGTCAATGGAAACCATCCACTTCAACCAATAGGATCCCTTCATATCTGTTTTGTCTTCTTTGTCTATGGCTTTGTCTATCAATTTCAATAATCGGTCCCCTGGGCATCGTAACTTTGTGAAAGTCCGATCCGATGCACACTGGACCGAGTCAATAGGAAAAGTCGAACAAAATGTGGCAGTTTTGGAACTTTATATTATCGAAAATATGAAGCAAGAAAGTTTAGGAATGGCTTCTTTGGTTTTTTTATGAAATTTCCGTTCGAAAACACTCTTTAAAATTGAATTTGTGTCAAAATATACCCCAAAATTTGAATTTTCAGCCGAAAATTTCATGTCCGACCTCTTCCATTAGCTCGTTCCACTGTGCGACGTGACAAATCAATGACTAGTCAATTTTGCTGAAAACTGATTTTTTCGTAAATTGATATTTTTGGTAATTCCATCATACACTAGACTGGAATAAAAGTCGCTTGGATCTAGAATCCAGACTTTTAAAAACATTGACAAGAAAAAATACTCTTAATGCAATAGGATTTTTGCTTGAATCAAAAGGAAATCCGCTTAAATCAAGAGGTTTGGCTCTTCGATTCAAGGAAGAATCCGATTGAATCAAGAGTATTTTTTCTTGTCAATGTTATTAAAATTCTAGACTCTAGATCTAAGCTACTTTTTTTTCCAGTGATTGAAGAAGCGACGAAAAAAAGCTCCCGTTGCCACGCAAACGGGAGAAGGACAATTTCACTGGGAAAAAAAAAAAAAAAAAAAAAAAAAATTCACGGAAAAAAAAAAAAAAAAAAAAAAAAAAAATACATTGGATCTAGAGTCCAGACTCTTGAAAACATTGACATGAAAAAGGAATCTTGATTCAATCAGATTTAAGGTTATATCAAAAGGAAATCCGCTCAAATTAAGAGGCTGGGTTCTTGATTTAAGCTAAAATCCGATTGAATCAAGAGTATTTTTTCTTGTCGATGTTTTCAAGAGTCTGGACTCTAGATCCAAAGTGTTTTTATCCCAGTGTTCTTTACTTTAGGTATCATATTAGGGGTCATATCAGGTCACTTGCCCCCCCTTCCCCCTTCCTCCTCAGATTTTGGTGAAATGACGCTACTGATGAGTGATCGAAGTCGTGGTCGTCGACCGATCATTCTCCAAGGAAAGCTCTCCATCGTGTGAGTATTCCTACTACGTCGGACCGGATGGGCAGAAAACGGGGTGGGAAGACTGACATGTTATGGAAGAGATTCGAAGTGCATTTCAGCATGAGCCATGGTTAGCACGTGTCCAAATGCGTCTCGAGGCTCATCTCGGACCCCCGTACTGCCTTGCTAAGGAGGAACGCTGTATGAACATTCGAGAGTTGCCAAATTTCCTTCGATAATATGTTTATTTTTGAGGAAAATTATGAAAATTTTTCCTGAGATTCTCAGACGTTTTAGATCATCGTTTGAAACTCACAGGCGCCAACGCGCCAAATGCGCCTGAGAAATCGGCCATGGCGCCTAAAAAATGAAGACTCTGCGCCAACGGGGCCCCTAAAAGTTGCCCCACCCTTCCCCCCAAAAGGAAAATCCTAATTTTTCGGTTTGGCGATTTTTTTTAAATTTTGGCGCACGGCACCGGATTCTGACTTTTCACTAAAGGCGCTGTGATATATAGGCAAAAAGTCAATTTGGCCACTCAAAAATCTTTAATGGTCCTTATAAATCGAGCTTGATGAGCCACATGGCTCCTGAAACTCGACGGTAAGTTTCGAACACTGCTTCAGATCAAATTACAAACAAAATTATCCGGGAAATGGAGATATTGCATGTGTGAGGAATTTGCGATTTGACTGTTGATTCTTATGTAAAAGTTCGCGAGAAACACGGTGGTGCCACTGGTTTTCTCTGAAATCAACTCTCAAGCTCAAAAAAAGCTCTCAAGTTGATGCCAACATGGAGGGGATATCCCACGCTATCCTGAGAGTCCACCTCTACATCAAGACGAAACTCTTCTTGCAAAGATAGGGAGCAAATACATTAGCAGGGCTGCCACTTTATTTGGGGACTCCAAAACTGAAAATACGGCAACCCTGCTAATGTATTTGCTCCCTATCTTTGCATGGAGAGTTTGTCTTGATGTAGAGGTGGACTCTCAGGATAGCGTGGGATATTCCCTCCATTTTGGCCTCAATTTGAAAGCTTTTTTTGAGCTTTGGAGTTGATTTCAGAGAAAACCAGTAGCACCATCGTGTTTCTCGCCAACTTTTACATAGGAATCAACAATCAAACCGCAAATTCCTCACACATGCAACATCTTTTTTGGTAGACAAATATTCAAAAATTTTCCTGAAAATGAATGATATGCCAGGGGAAATTTGGCAACGCGTGAAGGCTCATACGGCGTTTTTCCTGAGGACTGGAGCGTAGGTCGTGGAGAGAGTGCGGGAGAGGCAGCGGACGCATCTTGACATTCTGCTCGGCCGCGGTGCTCGACGCTCGTCCCGCGGAAACCACGTGGGCACACGGTTATGCATTATACATGCACCACGACAGACGCCACGCCGTGTCCACGATATCAACTCCGGGGTCTAGAAAACCCTCCCCCGCCCCCACACTTTCCCTCCCTTCCTGGCCCCGGTTGCTTCCTCGTGTCCGAATCGCGATAGTTGCAGTCGAGGCAGGCTTGCCGCTGGTAGAGTACCTATATTGAGAGAGTATGGCCACTGGGCCCCATGGAGAGGCTTAGGACCCAAAAATGGCGGTATGCTTTGTTTTGGTTTTTTGTTGATGGGAGGGGGGTCATTGCCAACTTTTGACGATTATCACCAACCGCACTTGCTACCAACCTTACTACATCTAAGATCATTATTCTCAAAAATCGCACAGGATTAGTCCTAAAAATATGTAAAAAAAGTCGCAAGAGTGCATTTGAGTAAATTTCTCGTTACGATAAGCAAAAAAAACCCTACATTTTACGTCATTTTGCATTATATTATTTCATGGAGTCCGCCTTTTTTGGGTCCTAAGGGCTCCATTCAGCCTAAGATGGCTGAGCCAATCAGAGGTGGTAACACCAGTGGTCCTACTCTCTCTCTCTCAATATATGTACTCTAGCCGCTGGGTGGCATGAAACTTAAGAAAGAAATGAATGATTGGAAATTTCAGTGAGATATTTCATGAAATTTCACGAGGCTGTGAAATATTTCATATTTTTCAGGGGCTAGGGTATGCGACCCGCACTCAAACACTCAAAAATAGAAGAGAATCACAATTTTTACATTTTGCGAAAAGTAAAGAGGAACTTGTATTTTTCAATATCTTTCGTAGATTTCTGAAATTTCATGAAATCTTTCACGTAAAATTTCAAGATTTTATTTTTCATGAAATTTTGCCACCCTGCGTTGCCGACGCACAATGGGTCCAGTCAATACTGCCGTGCCAAGGAAAAACGCCGTACGAACCTTCAGGCGTTGCCAAATTTCCATTTATAAAACACGAATTTACCGGGAAACTTGTGAATATTTTTTTTTTTTTCAAGTTTTCCGGGAAATTTTGAACGCGGTACAATCTAAAATATCTGAAAATTTCAAGGAAAACCGTGCAAAACTCTCCGTCACAAATGCATCCTTTATTCGAGGAAATTTGGCAACTCTCGAATGTTCATACGGCGTTCTTCCTTAGCACGGCAGAATAGGAGAGGTCGGACAAAATTTGGAAACTTTAAACGCTTATAACTCCGTTCATACAAAACTTTGAGGTTTTGAAAGTGGTCCCATCGGTTTACTCGTGAAATTTTCTGCATTAGGCATCCCTTGAAATTTAAAATGTGACGAAATAAACATCAAAATTTCCGGTTTTAGTCAAAAACTTCATGTCTGACCTCTTTGATTGACTCGCTCCACTGTGCGGATGTATGATCCGAACCTCTACAGCTGGACCTAAAGTGTTCAGATGCTCAATCTGAAAACTTCAGAGATCCATATGACCTAAACTTCGGGTCCCACGCACGAGGTTTTTTTCTCCGTGTAGTTCCCACTTAAACACGAAATTCATCAAATTTCAGACACCTGCAAAGTCTCTATTGTCCATTAAAAAGTGCTTAGTGCCCAAGAGAAAAAGTTCTTATGCTGTCGCGAAGAGGGCAGTAGAGAGTATCGCTGTGTCTCTCCTATCGTTTATTTCCAGGGAAAATGGCAACAATGTTGTAAGCATGAGCTTCAACCCACTTTTGTCAACTGTAGCTGGACTGCGTCTGCGCGTTGCGTCTGCGGGCTCGCCTTTCCTGGCGTCGCGCGACGGCCGGGATGGCTAATTAAAACGGCACACTCATCCTAGCCAGAGCCAACCGGAGAGAAAACAGTCGCTCGACAAGATAAGAATTGCTCGAATGCTCCAGCTGGTCGATGCACTTCCGTCAGGGAGGGAATTACCCTCGTATTCGACGCCCAAACGTAGCAACTATGAAAATAAGGACAAGTGCATCGAGCAGCGGACTAATTCTTGGAATTGATAGACAAAGCGATAGACAAAGAAGATATAGAAAGAATGGAGGGATCCTATTGGTTGATATACACTGAGAAAAAACTATGGTTTATAAACCTATTAGAGGTAAATATGGAAACACCTATAATAGTCGTAAATAAAACTAATGATTCTCGGTCTGTGAACCATACTAAGGTCTCTGTACCTAATTAAGGTACCCCGTACCATAACTAAGGTATATGTGCTATTATTATACAGGGTGATCCAAAAGTCCCTTCCACCCCCTCTAACTTTTTACCTAATTGAGATAAAGATTTGAAACTTGGGGGATATTCCTAGGTCAAAGGGAGCTACTTTTCGGCCCCCCTCAAATTTTCAGGGGGGCCCCCTTGGGGGGGCAACGGCCCCCAACTTTGAATTTTCAAATAGGAAGACCCCCTTTGTGATAGCTCGTTCGAAAGAGCATAAAAAAAGAAAACTTTTCGCGCAAACCCGAAGTCAATATCTCAAACCGTTTCAAAATGGCGGCCGGTTAAAGTTCAAAATGGCCGAAATTTCACACCGGTTATTTTTCGATGGATTTGCGCGAAAATCGGTATGTAGGGGTATTTTGACACGAGAAAAACGAATTTGACGTTAGATTTTCAAAAAAACCGAAATTTCCAAAATGGCCGCCGGTTAAAGTTTAAAATGGCCGAAAATTTTCACCTTGGTTTTTTCCTGATGGATTTGCCTAAAACTTGGAATTTGAGAGTATTTTGGCATAAGATAAACACATTTGAACTTAGATTTATAAAAAAATAAATTTTTGGTCATTTTGAACTTTAACCGGCGGCCATTTTGAAAATTTCGGTTTTTTTTGAAAATCTAACGTCAAATTCGTTTTTCTCGTGTCAAAATACCCCTACATACCGATTTTCGCGCAAATCCATCGACAAATAACCGGTGTGAATTTTCGGCCATTTTGAACTTTAACCGGCCGCCATTTTGAAACGGTTTGAGATATTGACTTCGGGTTTGCGCGAAAAGTTTTCTTTTTTTATGCTCTTTCGAACGAGCTATCACAAAGGGGGTCTTCCTATTTGAAAATTCAAAGTTGGGGGCCGTTGCCCCCCCAAGGGGGGCCCCCCTGAAAATTTGAGGGGGGCCGAAAAGTAGCTCCCTTTGACCTAGGAATATCCCCCAAGTTTCAAATGTTTATCTCAATTAGGTAAAAAGTTAGAGGGGGTGGAAGGGACTTTTGGATCACCCTGTATGTAGAGGTACTACTATTAAGTGGTGTTCCATATTTACCTCTAATAGGTTTATAAGCCCATAGTTTTTTCTCAGTGTAGGTGGTGCCTGTAGATGAAGGGAGAAAATGATGGACCAATAAATATCGAGTCTCCCGTGGGTTGTCGTTAGTTACTCTATTACGTACCTCATTGGGAAAAAAAAACACATTGGATCTAGAGTCTAGACTCTTAAAAACATCGACAAGAAAAAATACTTTTGATTCAATCGGTTGTTTGCTTAGATCAAGAACCAAGCCTCTTAATTTGAGCGGATTTCCTTTTGAATCAAGCAAAAATCTGATTGAATCAAGATTATTTTTTCTTGTCAATGATTTCAAGAGTCTGGACTCTAGATCCAATGTGTTTTTTTCCAGCAGTGCTCCTTTCTCCATTGCAAACATCCGCTTCCACCGCACTGGAAAAAAAACCACATCGGATCTAGAGTCCAGACCCTTAAAAACATCGACAAGAAAAAATACTCTGGATTTAATCAGATTTAAGCTTAAATCAAGAACCGAGCCTCTTAATTTAAGCGGATTTCCTTTTGATTTAAGCAAAAATCTGCTATTGAATCAAGAGTATTTTTTCTTGTCAATGTTTTCAAGAGTCTTTTTTTTTTTTTTTTTTTTTATTCTTCAAATACATGTTACAACCACCTACTAGGTGTAAATTAACTTTTCTTTACAAATAAAGTAACTTAGAAATTGACTAACGTCTAATTTTTGTTTTTAGCTTTAACTTCCATAACCCATACTCGCATGAAATCCAGACTACACTCATACGTCTTAACTGTTACATAGATTAAAAGAAAATAAAGAAATAAAAATAATAAAAATAATAAAAATATCAAGAGTCTGGACTCTAGATCCAATGTGATTTTTTTTCCAGTGCGATGGGATCTCTCCTTATCCCTGTCGTACTTTGTCTATAGCTTTGTCTACCAATTTTAACGATCAGTCCGCTGGACAAGAAAGACCAGTTTTTCGACAGAAGATCCCTGTTAAAAACGATCTCCTCATCAAGTCATCACACAACCTCGTAAAGTGGAGGTGGTCACTATTGTGCACCATGTCGAATAAAATAACACAAATATGGCGGGCTGCTTGATTCCAAAAGTTTCCGTTTCCCTCGCGAGAAAACATGACCATATTTCAATCTCGCCTAATTTGTCCCCGAAAATTGAATTATTGTGAGGAGGATTTTAGCCATTTCTGGCTGAAAACGTCACCGATTTTTCATCTGATCTCATTCCAAAATCAGAAAAATTCTGGCCAAAAATTGCACGGGTGCATTCTTATTAAAAATTGATTTGTAGGATTCAATTTCACAACTCTGGAATGGAGTTAGGTTCCTTCGTTTGAAAAACGACGAATCACGGTTTTTTTTCTACCCGCTCGTTAAAGTCTCTCGCGTATAATACTGAACAGAACACGGACGGGCTCAGGTGGCCTTTCACCATTGGCGGATCCGGCAAATTGGCAACATTGTTTCTCTCTATTTAAAACTATGGATATGTATCGATTCTTGAAGGGGCCAGGTGCTCCGACTTAAATCGATTATTAAACATAGGTTCAAATGGAGGAAATTCGGTGTTGCCAATGGCTGGATCTGCTTCTGCCATTCACTATCCTTAATTTCCGCTAATTCTTAACTTTTACTAAGTTAATACCATGCTGAGATATGTAGTTAAAAACATAGTTTGTTTCTGACCGAGCTAGTAACTACATGGTACTTACACGGTGCCAAAATGGTACTGATAAACGACCATTTTGATGAGTGAAACATTGGGACGATGTTGATGAGTAACACATGGCACAATGTTTACGCCAATATGGTCTCAACATTGTTCTGTATGTCGGTCGCTGTTTGTCCACTTGACGAAGTTGGTACCATGTTGGCCTCAACCTGGTACCATCTTTCGTTCCGTAGACGAAAAAGCGTAATTTCATTTCATGGCTACAAAATCGACTGAGACGTTTAAATTTTTTGCAAGAGTGATCGTGCGATTTCCATCCAAAATTATGCTGATTTTTTAGCATAAGCCGGTAATAATTCACTTAAATTTTCTGTTGGAACCGCTCATCAGCTCCCTCGGCTTCCAGGACTTTATGTCCATCTACCTTTCGTCCATTACATAAATGTCCACCGCTATTTATGTCCACTAAATGTTAAGTCCAGTCTTTATTAAGTCCACATGATTTAATGTCCAACCATGAATGTGTCCAAAATTGTCCAAATTGTGGACATGTTAATATGTCCACATTTTTTTCTTCTCATTTAAATGACAGGAACCACCTCAAAAATAAATGCATACTACTACTAGTTAGTTAGTTAGTTAGTATATTTTAAGACGTTCAACGTCACAGGCTATTAACGTCATTACAGAGAATTTTGAAAATGGGAGTATAAACGAAAATTTAGATTTTAGAGGTGAAGAGTTCCTTCATTTATAAAAACATTTCATTCATGAATCAAGTCATGAAAGAGAACAGACTCGAAGAGCAGATAAAAACATATGTTCATGTGTACACTGTGCGGATATGATAAGATGAAAACCAAAGCGGGAGCCTAGAAAACGCTCCAATGCCAAATTAAACATTTTTCAGTAACAGATGCAGTCAAAATTGAAAGTCCTCTTTAACTAGTTATTTCGTGCGCTTTCAATCTCGTAGGATACTGTGCAACGCCTCTGACACGAAATAGTTGCTTAAAGCGTTGCGGCGCGGCAGGCAACCAGCGTGACACGCGCATAGGCGCCTACAAACCTAATGGGATACTTCACGCGTTGCGCAATGCGTGAAGTATCCCGCTAGGTTTGTAGGAGCCAGTGCGCGTTTTGCGCTGCTAAAACGCCGCTCCGCTCTGTGTTAGGCTCTAATATTTAAACTCGCGGAATCAGCGTTTTTCAACTCATGATTTTGAAATGTTTGCATTCTCTGCATTGATTATTTCCTTTTATTCCCTCCCTCGCGGAACTAATCTTACACTGAAAAAAAAAACACATTGATCCAGAGTCCAGACTCTTGAAAACATTGACAAGAAATAATACTCTTTATTCAATCGGATTTTTGCTTGAATCCAAACGAAATCCGCTTAAATTAAGATGCTTGGTTCTTGATTTAAGCTAGATTCTGATTGAATCAAGAGTACTTTTTCTTGTCGATGTTTTTAAGAGTCTGGACTCTAGATCCAATGTGGTTTTTTTTTCCAGTGTACAATATTTCTCCTTATATCTCAGCTGCCTTGCCTAACGCGAGATTCGAGCACCAATTTCGACACCGTCTCCGTGTTACGACGCTTTTCCCGTACACGCCTTCAGTTTTGTAAAAATGCAATGCGGGCATTCTTAGCGTCCGGGCACCTTGCCGTTTGAGTTAGACGTATATTTCTGAGCGCCTTCAATTATGTGAATATGCAATATGGGTATCCGTTAAACAGGAATAGTTGCATCCGGGCGCCGTATCGTTTCGTGTGCTTTCAATTTTCTGAATACGAAATACGGATTCAAGTACAATTCCTGTCCGTTTTGCAGCCCAACGCAAAGTGGACACTACATGCCAAAATAGCTGCTACGGGTCTAACTTCACAAAAAATTAAAGAGAACGGCTCATTTAAAAATTAGTGTCTGACGAAAGTTGCGAAAATCATGGAAGTCAGCTCAGTAGATCTCGAAAGCAAACTTTCACAAAATTGAAAATTTACATTGTTCAAATGTAAAACTTCACAGTTTCATCATTAGTAATAAAATCTGGGTTTAATTTAAAAACTCTAAAGAGAGCATCCTCATCTAGATGAACGTTAAATTTAGAACTCGGCCCGCAGATTTCTAGAACAAACTGTGACAAAAATGAAATTCGGGAAGTCCGAGAGCTTATATTCAAGATATGGGTTTAAAAAAAGGAAAAAGAAAGGAAAGGACACTCATAATTAAAGCCAAGGTAAAGATAATAAGAGTTAGAATTTTATTACTTCATGAACTTAAAAAGAAAATAAATATTTTGAGGGAAAAATTAACATCAATAGAAATATCTGAAAACATCACATAGATTCTTATTAGCGGCTCTGGTGCTTGCACTAGAGCTGCTATTCCGGACGGTCCCAGCTGGGGAGTATCATTGCAGCATGTTACATTGTAGAGACCGCGCGTTGGTTGATGGGAATCGGCGCCATTTTCGGCTATGTTCCTTGTCATGACTTTATTTTATTGCATACTGTTTTATTGTTAGTCAATGCTATGTTGTGTATTGTATTTTTGGAATCATGGTGATACAGTCAACAATTCAAAACTTGTCTGTGCTTTTATCTCGTGATGGAAAAAATGTACTTTACGTTCAAAATTTGAAAATTTGAATTTTAAAGTTTTCGCGGTTAAGGAAGCTTCAACCACTGGGTTGGAGCTTCCTAGTCATATTACTCGATATCAGCTGATAGCAAACAAAGGTTACCAAGGAAACCGTAAACGTCTAATGCCGTCTGCCCACGTAGCAAATGGGAGGCGAAAATGGAAGTCATCAGTGCATCGTTGAGTGTTGACGCCCGATCCCATTTTCAGACATGTTCACACGTTTTGCTTGCAAAGAAAAAAGGCGGCAAATCAATTTTTATTATTGGACCAATGAGTGTTCTCCAATTTGAGTTTGTAAACATCGTGGTTTCTAGGTTAGGTTTTTGGCTGTGTGATAAATGATATTATGCCGTCTTTGATTTTGTTAAAATGACTCGATATATGTTATTTGATAAACGATTGGAGTTTTGATAAAGTAAGTTGATTTGAATTAAAAATTGTGTCCTTAAAAAATGGATGATGAGGTGATTTGGTTAACATGGGCATTTGTGGTACTTGCGGCGTATTGGGAGTTTGTATGGAAACGACGTGGCAGTAGTCCACACTTTTTACAAGAAACTATTTTGTACAAAGTTCTGTACAAATTTTACACTATTTATACAGTAATATAATACAAAAAAATTATGTACTTTATCACAACTCACATAGCTTCAAAACAAGATAGAAAATGATGGATGCTCAGCCCCGACACATCGATGATCGCGAAATTTGCGCGGCCCGCGCAATTTTCACGTTCAACACTCACCGATGCACTGATGACTTCCATTTTCGCCTCCCATTTGCTACGTGGGCAGACGGCACACAACTACCGTGGCCATCGGGGCGATTATTGAAATGACATCGACTCTATGTCGCCGCTTACGACAAGACATATAGCCCTATCTTAACCGTGTAATATATCGCAATTCGATATTCAAAACCATTACCTACAATTTCAGATATAAAAATGCAAATTTTTTGCAGCCTCGCTAAACGACTTATCAACCATGCATTCCAAAGTTTCTTATCACAGGGCTGTGAAAATATACAATCTAATAAATACAAAATAACCAAATATCTAAAAAGACAAAATTTCAGTTACAGTCAGTTTCAGTCTTATTGTTGCACAAACTAGTTATTTGACAAAAAAAGAAGATGATCACTCAATTGAAAGAAATTGGCGCCCAATCACAACGACAAGTTAAAAAAAATACTGTGGGAGAAATTTTTTAGGATGCGGACCTCCAAAGAGCCTTCAAAATTAAAAGTATACAACAAGTGATAGTGCCATGCATTCTGCATATCAAGGGCCAATACACATTTATACACCGGCTACGTAAATCTGCTAAGTTACAAAACATGAATCGACAGTTGTCGGATTGTACATCAGTGACAAAATGTGTCTAGGCCCTCATTCTTGACTACAACTACTGTCGCCAGAGCCGCTCTCCGACGCGAATGCGTTGGAGCTTCCTGCTTGTTTTTAATGTGTGCAGTTTAAAGTTAACACAAGAAATGTAACTATAATGATTTTGACGAGCAGAAATTTTGAAACACTGCATTGGAGATACTTGGTTTTGCACATTGGCCATCGATGAGTTCAGTAGAAACAGTTACCTGCGGGCCGATTATTGAAACTGATAGACAAAGCTATAGACAAAGACGATAAAAGGGATTTGGAGAGATCCTATCGGTGGAAGAAGGTGGTGGCATTAGACATAGGTGGTAAGTAATAGACTAGCTAACGGCAACCCACTAAAGACCCGACAGTTAGTCCATCATTTTCTTCCTTAGTCTATGAGAACCAACCATGTCAACCAATAGGATCGCTCCATACTCCCTATGTCTTCTTTATCTATCGCTATGTCCATCAGTTTCAATAATCGCCCCGCTGGGGGCACGGGCACCCGCCACCGCGCCGTTCCATGTTATGCCTTTACTTCCGCGCGCCCTCAGTTTCCTGAATCTGCAATCAGTGTATGCTTTTCTTATGCTCTTTCATCCTCTCCTCCTCCTCCTATTTCTTCTCCCTCTTTTTCTTCTTCTTCTCCTCCTCCTCCTTTTTCTTCGATTTCCACCTCTCCTTCTTCAATTTCGCCTTACTGTCCTAGTTCGTCTTCGATTTCGACTTTTTTTTTCTTCCTTAAGAAGAACTCTAAAATACTTTTCGCGATTCCTTCAAAGGAGCTCATCAATCGCATCAAAAATTTCACAGTGGCAGAGTGCGGGAAAAGGCCGAACATCATCCCCCTCTGTTTTCTGAATCTGCAATCAGTATATGCTTTTCTTATGCTCTTTCTTCCTCTCCTCCTCCTCCTCCTCCTCCTCCTCCTCTTTCTTCTCCTCCTCTTTCTTCTCCTTCTTTTTCTTCTTCTCCTCCTCCTCCTCCTCCTCTCTTCTTCTTCTTCTTCTTCTCCTTCTTCGATTTCCACCTCTCCTTCTTCAATTTCGACTTATTGTCCTAGTACGTTTTCGATTTCGACTTCTTATTTTTCCTCTTTCAAAAGAACTCTAAAATACATTTCGCGAGTCCTTCAAAGGGGTTCATCAATCGCATCAAAAATTTCACAGCGGCAGAGTTCGGGAAGATGCCGAATATCAATTCCCCGACGAAAATCAGAAAACTTAGAAACAATCCGATGATAAGACCGATGAACGCCGACTGCAAATCGTTCAGGTCAAACTCACGTGGCGCCTCTCTACCCTCATCCGCGGCGGTCGGTTCTTTCGTCCACGACCACGTCGCATTATTTAAGATCAATCCGGCATGCCCAGTTTCCAGATAGCGAGCGATGATCTCGTTGCACTTTTCGAAGTAGAAGGAATTTTTCATAAATGCAATAATCAACGGATACGTCATGATGTATTCTTTCATGACGTGATACTCGAACCACTCGTCTTTGAAGAGATGTTTTACGCGGATATATTTTATGGTAAGGGCCGATAAGGGTTCGGCCAATAGAAACGCGTCCGCCTCAGCGACCGAGCGTACGTTTTCCTCTGCCTCCTCGATCAGATCTCCATAAATTCCTTTGACTTCCGCGAATAAATCCTCGGATTTGGTCCCATTGTAGGTAAACCGTTTGTCGAGGAGTACGTCTCTCCCGATTAAATCAAGAATATAATAACGCAGAGTATCGATTAACTTGCCTTCCAATACGTTAGATTGGTTCAATTGGTCAAAAAGGCTCACCACCTCCTCCCTGCTGTACTCGAAACTTTGAACGAAGAGATCAGACTCCTCTAAAGTCGTCAACGACTCGATTTCCGGATACTTGACTCTTCTGCTGAGCAGTGTTGTCATACTGCCCAGAAAAGCTGTGGACAAAATCAACGCAGAGAAACTGAAGAGTACAAAGATTATCTTCCCCGTGAGTAGACGCCCGAGATGTAGAGACGGCGGGAAACCACAGATGAAGTACGCGTAGACGGTCAACAAGGAGGAGGTGCCTCTGTAATAGTCTATCTCTGCGTCCGTGTAGAGGCGTCGGAATAATTCGCTTTGGGAATGTTGGAAAATATATTGGACGCAACAGAGAGCGAGGATCGTGATGGAAATGGAAACCCAGACGAATGGTGTGAAGCTCTCGAAAACAACCAGACCTTGCGACATGAAACCGCTGCGCGGGGCGACGATGCCTAGGACGTTCGTATCGACGCAGACGGAAAAATCAAGCCGAGAATAATCAGTTTTCTCCGACATGATTCCGTTTTGAAACATGACCAGATCGAAGCCGAGTTTCAAACTTTCGTCGGTCTCATAGTAAAAGTCTGCTGCACCGAGAGCAGGGAGGTCTTGATACGTTAGGGTGCAGTTCAAAGAGCTTTCGAGGTGCTCGATGATGGTGATGTGGAAGGGAACCCAGTTGCTCCACGGGCGGATGAAAATCCTCGAGCCCTTCTGCCCGGAAAAGTCCATCATCGCTTTCAGAGGTTTTTTATGCATGTTTCCCCACGAAAAGTCGAGGAAAGCGTTTTCGGTATCGTCCCAGCCCTTGAAGGATATGAGGCTCCCCGTGAAGGGGTCGTATCTCTCGCAGCCGTTCGGGTGGCAAATGATAGCCTTGTGTCCTTTGAAGAAGCGCCAAAAGAATTTGAAGCAGAAAGTCAGAGCACCAGATAAATCCGTCTCAAGCGTCATTTTGGAATGAGCTTTCAGACTGGAGTTCTTGGGATTTTGCCCGACATTTTTCAAAAGGAAAATTAGGTGGTTTTTGAAATTCCAAATTTTGTTCAAGTACAAACCGCGGGTCGCATTAAAAACCCTATCGCTCAGAACTGAGCCGTCCTCAAGTTCGCGGGACGTTATACTTACGTCCTTACTGCATTTATTCCTACCAGTTGCTGCTGACCAGAGCAGACGTCCGTCAACCCTAACACACCAACGAGGTAAGTTCTGGGCAACAAAAATGGACGTCCCTTTGAATCCCTTTCAGGATATTCTCCCAACTCCACATCCAGTTTGGATGAACCTGCTCGTGAAATTGTGTAAAAGAATAAATTGAATAGCTGATCAAAGTCATAAAGAGTGAAGATCATATTTTTTCTGTGATCAGTGACCACTGAACTGGTAATTTTGCTGTGATGAGATACTGAAATGGTCTGAATTGAGCTCTCGTGCAAACCCTGGATGAAATGCGTAAGTGGTGGACCCGAATCGAGTTCTATTATGTACAATAACTGCAGATCGGTTTTGTTCACAATGTTTTGACAAATGCGAAATGCCATTAATGTAATAGATCCCCACCTGTGCTCCATTTGTCGTTGAAGTCCGGAACTGGAAGCGATTAGAGTGACTGACAGGAGCGCCAAAGAAGAAAGGTTGCACATATTTTATTGGTACGAAATTATCATGTTTGGGATTTCAGATTGGACACCTTAAAATCACTGAATATACTTTACGTCTAAACGCAATTAAGATGAATCCAACCTTGACTTTGATTTTGCTATGAAACATTTTTCACGTAATTTTTAACTTTTCTTCAACCTCCAATTTTAATAAGATTCTAAAATGATTTGAGAGAGATAATCTAAAACATTCACTAACACAATAAGAAACGATAAAAAACTATTTTCCTTACATGACCCTCCCACAGCAATATGTCGCCGTAATTGAGAACAGGAAGACCAAAATATTTGCATTTGTCGTAAATCATATTTCATGCATATCGTATCTAAGTCGTGGGCCGTAGAGTAGTTAAATTTCATCCATGCAAAAATAGGTCATTTTACATTTTATAACCTCAATGGTTCGATGCTTGAGAATCCTTGAATAAACTTAATTTTTTTTCTTTTTAATCATCCATGCCCTTGAAATCTTGAATTCTGAAGTGACAGTAACTGAAATTGCGCGTGTATTTGAGACTCCTACAGGGAATGACAAGAGCTCTCTAGCAGGTGCGCGAAAAATCAATGAAGTCTTCGAAACTGCGGATTCGCAAAATTGTGATAGGTAGTAAAATCTGAGAGGCGGAAAATCTGAATGAATATGCTGTGACGCTGAGACATTAAAAATGTTTTCAGTTTGAGGGTGTGCGCATTTTTGATGCCTAGGTACCTGCCGAGCAGTATGCCCAGCAAACTCACTAAATCTTATCTCGTCCTCTAAACAAATAAAGTAAAATAAATGAATGAAACTAGAACATTTAAAGGAAAATAACTCCTGAACTACATACAAACTTTAATATTTTAATCAAACAAAGGAATGGAATTTTTACTAGAACACACATAACATAATTATGTTTATTAACAACTCGCGAAATGCGATTCTATATACAGTTATATAACAAAACGCAAACATTTAACATGTTGTTCAAGAAAAAACAGGGTGACGTAATTTTAGTAGTTGAGACGAGGAGCTCAAAAATTCAGCGTGAGAGGCTCACTGGCGCCTACGAACCTAAGTGGATACTTCACGCATTGCGGAATGCTTGAAGTATCCACTTAGGTTTGTAGGCGCCAATGCGCGTTTCGCGCTGACTGCCCGCCCGTAGTGCGGCGGCACCTTAAGCAATTATTTCACAACAGAGGTGTTCTGCCGTGCTAAGGAAGAACGCCGTATGAGCCTTCAGGCGTTGCCAAATTTTCTTTTATAGAATGTGGCTTTTCAAGGAAATCTGTGAATATTTTTCTTCAAATTTTACAGAGAATTTTATCTGCGATCAGAGTTAATTATTTGAAAAATTTCATGGGAAAATATGTAACTTTTCTCAGAAATAACCATTTTATCGGAGGTTATTAGGGAACTCTTGAATGTTAATAAGGCGATTTTCCTTAGCACGGCAGCACTTAGGGGCAAACAGACACTCTTTGTTTAGCAATTGATGGACATATCCGAGTGAAAACAAAACCGAATTATTAGAATTCGTTTTATCGTGGGAGAAATGAATGAAACTTTCGTAAAAGGATGATTCTCGGCGAAAAAATCCATCAAATTTTTTTCAGAAATTATTTCAGTAGTTTGAAATCAGAAAATCCATGAAAGCCTGAAATTCGATGACCAATTAGAGAGAGAGCGGCACTTCGTTTTTGTAGTAAGAAGATTGAGGTGTAATACTTATTTTCTCTGTATAGGCATTCTGTTATTCAGGTGCTACAATCAACGACGACTCTCATGCATTTCTAAAGACTTGAGAAAAGAGAAAGTGCCTTCAATTATGAACACGCAATTGCACATTCGTGAAACACGAATAGTTGTATCCAGGCGCCTTAACCCACTAACAACACCACTACACACACCCACTAACAACAAGGGCAGGGGGCTAAGAGTTTTGAGAACTTACTTTAAAGTCGCAGGCTGTGTTTGCGTTAACATTGGCAAGAAGTTCCACTCAGATTTGATGCTAAGTTTGAAGCTCTTCTGTGACTTTTCGCATTTTAATGCAATGTTTCATTGTAACAGGCCCATCCCCCCCTACGGAGGGGCTGTGGTGGCCCGGGGGCAATATGAAGACTTCGGTATCAGACTTGGAGTATTCGAGGACTCTTTGAAAAGAGAAACGGTATGTCCAAGAGCCGCCGAAGCTACTCTAAAAAATGAAGGTACGGACCCCCTAAATAACCTTTGGACCCCCCTAACTTTTGACAGGGGGGTCAGATTGACTTCCGGTTTGCGCCAAAAATTTTCTTTTTTCATGCTCTTTCTAACGATGTATCACATGATGGGGGTTGCCATTTGAAATTTTTGAGTTGCCCCCCGCCCCCTCCCCCTGGGGGGGGGGGGTGAAGAACTGAAAAGTACCTCAAAAAGTTTCCCCCTCGATATGAGGAAGGACGCCACAAACCGCAAATCGATATCATAATTAGAACTGAAGTTATGGCCAGTGGTGCGTAACTTTTGAATAACCCTAATATACGATTTAAAACGGGCCGATTACACAGCGCAACAAATTTCGGGTTTTGGTTTGTCCTTCGAACCAAACCAATTATCCGACCAATAATCCACTTGATCTATGCCATTTCCGACCATTTTCGGTCATTCCAGGACATTTTCGACTGCGTTTTTACTATCTCCTGTATAAATCCTCTAGTCTCATTGATCAGCCCCCTCACGTTCTCTGAATTCCATCTGTTGCAGGTACCTGGCCTGGTTCGTCCTTCGAACCAAACTAATTATCCAACCAATAATCCGCTTGATCTATGCCATTTCCGACCATTTTCGGTTATTCCAGGATATTTTCGACTGCGTTTTTACTATCTCTGTATAAATCCTCGAGTCTCATTGATCAGCCCCTCACGTTCTCTGAATTCCCTCTGTTGCAGGTACCTGGCCTGGTGGCTGCTGTTGGCGGGGGCGGCGGTGCTGGCCGACAGCCCCGAGTGGCGCTGCCCGGAAGTGACGTCATCCTGCTCGTGCGACATCCCGCACACCCTCCGCTGCTCCGGGAACGGGACCGAGACGTTCAGCACGATCGCGGGGGCCCTGCGGAGCCTCCCTCCGTCGGCGGCCGTGTCCTTGCTCGACGTCACCGTCCAGAACGTCTTCCGGCTCACGGGGCCCCTCTTCGAGGGCGTGTCCCTCCACGGGCTCGTCGTCTCCTCCGGGGACATCGCGCAGGTGGACGAGGTGGCCTTCTTCGGGCTCGCCGCCCCCCTCCAGGCCCTCGGGCTCCCGAGTAACGCCCTCGAGAGGGTCCCCACCGAGGCCCTCAGCCTCCTCGCCGGGCTCGAGAGGCTGGATCTGTCGCATAATAGGATCAAGAGGCTCGAAAATTCGTCGTTTGAGGTACGTTTAGCTCTCCGCTCTCAATTTCTGAATGGGTCAGTTGCGCTGGTCACAGAATCGCGTATTGATTGTCCACTAATATGTTCTATTGTCTCTCATTCTTAAGTAATAATAGAAGAATGAATAGTAGCCTTGATACCTTGTTATACGTCCTTTACTTTATGGTGCGAGGACCTGTAAGGATATATAACACACTGAAAAAAATCCTCGGCGTTTTTACCAAGGTCCGTTGGTAACTTTACCATCTCAGTTTTTTTACCAATTATTGGTAATTTTACCAAGACAGGCTGGTAAGCTTACCTAAAAACCGGTATTTTTAATGTTTTTTTCAGGTAAGAATACCACTTTTATTGGTAATCAATTCCCGGTAACTTTACCATTTTATCTCAGTAATACTACCGCAGTCGATAAAAAATATTGGAGTTTTTACCGAGGTCCAGTAAAATTACCGAGAGAGTTCGATAATTTTGCCGAGATTTCTCGGTAAAATTACCAATTCCATAAATGACAATTTTACCAAGAAAAAATTGGGATCAAATAGAACCCTGAATTCTCGGTAATTTCACCCTTTTCTTGGTAAATACACCGATATTTTTTTTCAGTGTATCATCCTGGATTTCTTAATTCTTACACGCTATGCACTAAAAGAAGTGCTTGCAGGAGTGTAATACTGCCGTGCTGAGGAAAAACACCGTATGAGCCTTCAGACGTTGCCAAATTTTCTCGGTCAAGCCACAAATTTTCGGGGAAATTCTTGGATGATTTATTTTCTCCCTAATTTTACTGAGAATTTTGTTCGTAATTTGATTTAAAATATATTCATAATTCATATTTTCTGAGAGGAAATTGGGCAACATTCGCATGTTTATACGACGTTCCTCCTTTACACGGAAGAATGAAAGACCACTATTCCTGGCTCCTTCATGAAAACTTCTATCTACATATGGAAAGTAACAGCACGTATGTTTTTTAAAAAAAGAGCCAGAAAGAGTGGTTCTCCGTGGAAAAAAATTCCATCCGTTGCCAGCCCCACACTATTCTGCTATGCTAAGAATAACGTTACATGGTCAGTGAGGTGATCCTGAATTTCCTCTGATACATTGTCAATTTTGCTGCTGCCTGCTTCTCTTTCTTCTTTTTCCCTTCTTAATTGTTATCCTCTCATCCCCTCATTTCTTCTTCTTCTTCCACGTATTCCTCTTCCTTTTAGTTCTCTTCTTTTTCCTTTGCTTCTGTTTCTTAATTAAGTCTTCTTATTCTCCTTCTCTTTCTTCTTTTTCTACACACCCTGTTCTCCCTCCTTCTCTACCATTTACTGTCCCCTATGCAGACAGGTGTTTTCATGTATGAGCCAAAAAATAGCAATTTTTAATTGCAAAATGGACCGCGTTAAACAGAAAGGAACCAAGCCACATCAGCTATTGCCAAATTTAATCGGGCAAGTTAATTTTTTTCATGAAAACGGTTGTGCAGATTATCGTTCAAATTTCAGTGAAAATCCTCCTTAGTTTGAAGCTAACTCCTTAAAAATTTCAAAGGAATCCGCACAAACGATCTCTCGTAAAAAATTACATTGCCCAATTAACCCGTTGTTGCATGAGCTAATCGTTGATTTTGGAGAGAAAATCTACACTGTACACTATTTTTTCGACAATAGAGTCAGTTGGAATCGGTTTTTATGGTTTTTTTAAAGTAAGGAGATCAGACTCATAATGTTCCCCAAAAATAATTTCTTGCTTTGATTCAATTTAATACTCCAGCATAGAAATAAAGCTGAAAACCATTTGTCGCTTTCATGCAACGCTATGCAATAAAGTGTTAAATTTGGCAACAACTGATGTAGCTTGGTTCATTTCTGTTAAACTCAGTCCAAATGTAGTCCAACCGTTCTGACCGTACTATTTCTTGTGACAGGGCCTCCCGAACCTGACATTCCTGGACCTGAGCGACAACCTGGTGACGTGGATCTCGGCCAACTCCTTCTCGAGCCTGCTGGAGCTGCAGGTGCTGCGTCTCCAGGGCAACCGGTTGCGGATCGGCCCGGTGGCGGCCCTGCAGGGTCTCCACCTCCTCCAGGAACTGGACCTGAGCAGCAACATCCTGGCCGGGGCCCTGGGGCCCACAGCCCTCCCGCGGCTCGCCAAGCTGCGGACCCTCAACCTGAGCCACAACCAACTGGGCAGCGTCCGCCGCGGGGCCCTCGCCGGGATGGACAACCTCACCTCCCTGGCCGTCCACCATAATCAGATCGATGTTCTTGAGGACCACGCTTTCCGCGCTGCTGGAACCCTCGTCGAGCTCAACCTGAGTCACAATAGGATCATCGCCATCTCGGGGGCCTCGCTCGCTCATCTTAGCAAGTTGCAGGTAAGCACCCTAGAATCGGATCTTGTAAGGAGGGTGGTTTTTGGGTTTTGATAAGGAGGAACTATGAGGGCTTCATTGACACATATTTATTTATACTATTTCAATTATTGGTTTCACACACACATATATATGAACAGGTCTAAGGTTTGAGAGTGGGCTACGAGATGGGGAGGGGGGGGGGGGGGGTTCGGGTCTGAGCCGAGTTTGGTGTACGCTTCCGAGGCGTGATGGTAGTACGGGTCTGAGCCGCGGAGGTTCGGGTCTCAGCCCTGGTGCTTACGGGACGGGCCGATGACTACGACTGGATGGTCTTCTACAAATCTTGATCAAATACTGGTGCCCGGCCTATGCTCCGGCCACTATTTATAGTCGATCGCCGACTCCCCACCAGGCTGGTTTGCAGCTTTGCGATAGGGAACCGAGCGATCGAACTGCAACTAGCGGCCGAAGGTCGGAATTGCGTCGAGCGGGCGCGTCAGCACGCCACGCGCACTGGTGAGTGCGAGTGCCGCGCCGCCACAATCTGTCATTTTCAAAAAGACTCACACTGGAAAAAAAAACACATTGGATCTAGAGTCCAGACTCTTAAAAACATCGACAAGAAAAAGTGCTCTTGATTCAATCAGAATCTAGCTTAAATCAAGAGGCTTGGTTCTTTGGTTTGGGCTCTGGTCAGACTTTGGTTCAAGCAAAAATCCGATTAAGTCAAATGATATACTAGCAATTTTATTAAATTTGGACACTGGAAAAAAAAATACATTGTATCTAGAGTCCAGACTTTTAAAAACATCGACAAGAAAAAGTACTCTTGATTCCATCAGAATCTAGCTTAAATCAAGAACCAAGCCTCTTAATTTAAGCGGATTTCGTTTTGATTCAAGCAAAAATCCGATTGAATCAAGAGTATTTTTTCATGTCAATGTTTTGAAGAGTCTTGACTCCAGATCCAATGTGTTTTTTTTCCAGTGTAAGGTGATTCGATGAACGCCATATTTTGTGTCAGAACGACATGCGATTTATCGCATCGATTGGTTCCATTTTTTCAGCTACTCGTCGCATTTTTCTCCAATTTAATAAGGTGAATCCAGGCTTGGAACTTCGCGATTTGGCCACCACGTCGCGCTGCTCAGAATAGCCGTATATATTCGCCAAAATAATAAAAACCATGATACTTATTCAAGATTGGGGATTCAGGGGATATAGCAATATACTTGAGGAACACTCAGTAAAAAAATCTCCTCAAAATTCCCAAAAATAAAGTCGTAACTACGGCGGAAAGTAATTCTCATTGCGGCAACGGGAGAGAGAGAGAGACAGAACACGAGGGATACGGTCGCGCGCTCGGCCGCCGCGGCTGAGCTGAAAGTTTCAACTGCGCTTGTAATTCTAATTGCCAATATTTTTGGCTCAAAAAATCGAGTAAAAAATAAGCTATATCTTGTGGATCTGTTTTTTTTTTTTTAATTATGAACAATACTATTTCAGTAATCGTCGTAGGAAAGTGAAATTCTCAGTGGTGACTGGTGGCGCTATCTCTAATCTTGAAGTATCCCTAGTCAAACCCTGGATTCACCTTAAGGTGATTCGATGGATGCCATATTTTGTGTCAGAACGACATGCGATTTATCGCATCGATTGGCTCCACTTTTTCAGCTATATACTCGTCATTTTTCTCGAATTTTAGATCGCAACTCTGATGTCAGGAGACTAAAGAATTCACTTACCAATTTTGACAAACAAATTCAATGTATTAAATGCGTGGTTTTTTTAGATGAAAAATATCGCATTCGATACGGATATCGAAACTGCACTCGATTACGATATTTTTCCTCTGAAAAAACCACGCCTTTATTACGTTGAAGTTTGTCACAATTAGTAAGTGAATTCTTTAGTCTACTGACAACAGAATTGCGATCTCAAAATTCGAGAAAAATGACGAGTAGCTGAAAAAATGGAACTAATCGATGCGATATATCCCATGCCGTTCTGACACAAAATATGGCGTCCATCGAATCATCTTCAGAGCCAAAAAATCGAAAGTTGTGTCTTTGGTGGATCGATATTGTTTAGGCATAAATGTGTCGTAAGCAAATAGTAAAATCAGGCATTTTGTCAAATGCCTAGGCAAATAGTCAAATATTCTTACTTAGATCGATATTCTGATCTTTTCCCCTAATTTTAGACAAAATAATTCATTGCTCCAGTAAGAATGAATTCTTTGTAAAAATCTGCATGATACAATTGTATTTTTAACGATTTTTAGCATCTGAACGAACATTTATCTTGAAAGTTTTAACGTGTCATGATACATAGAATTTTCACAATTTCAACATTTTAAATGCATAGAAGCATTTGCAGAGGAAGGAACAAGGAGGGTCCGAGGGTATTTACAGTTGATCAGTTATTTTTCCAAAAATATTGAATCCTCATGAGCAATTTGCCAGAAGCGGACTAACTCCTCAAAACGGCCCAGGAAATCGCCAACAGACCGGCCCATTCCGGTGCCGCAGTGAAATCTCCCCCCCCCCCCCCCCCCCAATAATTTTTCGATATTAGCCATAGGCGTACCTAGGTCATTTTTCAAAAATTGCCGAAGTTAGGTTAGATTGCTAGAGTTCATTTTTGTGTGAATATGATACCGATACCAAGAGTATATCTCCCTGGAAATTTGGCCGCGTTTGTGATAAAAAAAAATGTTCACTTCCTTTCTCTGGGAGTTAGCTAAGTTCGACGTTTTCCAGCCGATAGAACGTAACAGCATTCCAACTTGAAAAATGTCCACTTATATAGTATATTCTCACCAGAAAACATACATGATTGCAAAATCTCTACAATCGTAAACCAACAACAAACCTCAAGAAAAGACGACCTTTCAACGACTCGAGCGCGCACTGTGGTTTACGCGCAACGCATGAAGTATCCTCCAGGCCTGTAAGGCGCTACTATGCGTATACGCGCAATACATGAAGTATTTTGCGGTCTTGTAAGGCGCTAATATGCGCTAGCTCCGCGCCGGCCGCACTGTCTTTGACCACGGCCCACCGGTAGCCTCCCGATTTCCCGGTGGGCGAGTCTGCCTCAGCAATGCGCAACAAATATACAAATTTCTTAGTCTGTCGAAATTCGGCTGACTGTCTGAGCATTTGATTAAATGCCTTATTTAACTATTTGCCTGCAACAGATGTACCTAGGTGCAAAATTACGAGCAGAAAAACTGATTATCAAGGCCGAAATAACACCAAATAAGTCAACGCCTCGAGACAAGCGATTTAATTGGACGTATTTCTACCAAACGAAACTATATCGACGGTGAAACTACCAAACCACGTATCTCGTTTGCGGTGTTTAAAAATCTACGCTCACATTTTATTTTTTTGAAGTAGACCAAATCAATATCATTCCTTGAAATTTTCACGGAATTTTCTCCGCACAAAGCGGAAAAATCACAGAAATTTTCAAGACTGGATGTTAAGTAGTTTTTCATTCGAAAAATAAAGTATGACAGGAAGTCTGCGACGTCGCAAACCGAGATACGTGGTTTGGTAGTTTCGCCGTCGATATGTATCATGACACGAGCTCTGAGACACATAAGAATGTATGCATAACAGGGCTCATGTCGTTGAGCACATAGTTCCGTTTGACAGAATTACGTCCAATTTTCAGTCATCCTAACGTTCTCATCTACACGAAGAAATATTTGAAACTGATTTTGGGTTTCCTCGTTTCAGGTGCTGGACCTAAGCCATAACTTTCTGCGCGCCCTTACCACTGATCTAGTCACGCCGCTGAAGAGGCTCCGCGAGTTGCATCTAGATGACAACGATATTTCCATCGTTGCCAAACATGTCCTCGATTCAACCAATCTCCGAAGGCTCACTCTAGCAGGTAAGAAATCAATTGGACCTAGAGTCCCTTTATACCCAGAGTTAAGACAACTCGATTATCAGCTGACTGGCAGCCGGCCTTGGCTGGCCATGGAGGCCGAAACGAGTGCACCCAAACGAACGATATTGAGGGATAAGGATCAGGAATCCTGCGATGTCTGTCACACAAAAACAACAACATCAACAAATTGATCAATTAAAAAGAAAATGAGATTGGTTTGTGAATAATTTCTTAATCTATTTTCATTTTGGACCGATAGAAATAACAAGTTACTCTTGATAAACCACAATTAGGTGATATTTTCATTATTCTTGTTCACATTCGAGGTACCGCCATCTTGGTGCACTCGTTTCGGCCTCCATGAGCGAGAACCAATCAGAATTGGATTTTTTTTTAGGCCACTTTGAGCGGAACCAAAAGTGAGTTGTCTTAACTCTGGGTATAAAGGGACTCTAATTGGACCTAGTTATGCTGAACCACCTCCAGTGAAACCACCTCCCTCCTCCGCGCCCCCTAAGGAGAGACATCCCTTTGTGCGAGAAAAGACGATTTTACTGATGACATAACTGCTACTGATTTCAAGTTAGGTGCTTTTACGAACGTGTCTTCGTCCATGTACTCAATAGAGAATTCGCAGGTGTCTTAAATTTTGTGAATTTCATCTTTAAAATTGTACTGCTCAGAAAACTGAGTGCGAGGATATCCTCGGTTTCTAAATTGAAGAATTATTGCAGGAAATATGACAAAATAACCTAATCCGCCAAAATACATTTCCTTAAATGGAAAATGCCGCCATGATGTCGTAAGGCCCACCATGTTCTAACTTTTACATCCATTTTTCTCCAATTTCCCATGTCAGAAAAAAATTATGAAAAATACTGCGAAAATAGCTCATTAGGTACTTTCAGATGATGCGATCAAATTTTTGTGTGCAAATTCTCAATTCCTTCTTGAGAACCTCTGTGCATCTCGAAGAAATTATCTAGACCATGAAATTGAAATAGACGTATTTCTGTCAAACGGACCTAAGCGCCAATTTGAGTTCCTTTTGAGGAATTTAGAATGCCGGATAGCGCGTTCTGTCAAATGGAACTAAGCGCCATGAAAAAGCATTGCGAGTATAGGGCGGAATGAGCCCGACGCCCGTTTCCGCCGCCAATCCAAGCCCCCCTCTCTACCCTCCTCCTCCTATGGCGCTTAGTTCCATTTCATAGAAATACGTCCAAATAGAAACCGTCCATTTTATTGAGTCCTCTTTTAGCAACTCCATACCTCGATAGATGCCTCTTAAAAACCCCAAATCTTCCAAAACAAATAGTAAGGCTCTCAAGGTAGCAACCCCTCCTCTAATCAGCATCTTCTCTATTTTCCACAGACAATCCACTGAACTGCGACTGCAGCCTATTGGACTTCGCCCACTGGCTGGCCAACTCATCCCTACCGGCGCCGGATCGCGCCAGCGCCGTCTGCACAACCCCGCCCTCCCTGGAAAACGGCCCCCTCCAGGAAGTCCCGCCCTCGAAGCTCATCTGCGGCGCCCTGGAGGACTCCAACGAGCCTCCTCCACCGCCTCCTCCCCCAGCGCCCTCCAAGGTCCGCCTCCACGGCCTCCAGTACGACGGCCAATGGCTCTCCCTCCTCTGGGCCGTAGACTCGCCCACCGTCTACTCCTGCGACAGCCTCCTCGTCTACGAACACGAGGCCCTCCTCCACTCGCAACCGCTCCACTGCAACTCCACGCTGGTCCCCGACTCGAAGCGCCTCCTCGTGTCCCTCCCAGGGGGCGTGCTCCACACGGGGCGGAGCTACAAGTTCTGCATCACCCTCCAGGAGGCGGAGACCCGCGCCCTCGTCCTCGGCTGCAGCGATATCATCAGCCTCGTCATCACGACCCAGCATATCAACACCCAACCCTTCATCAACACCTTGGAGACGAACCTCACGTCTTCGGGTGCCATCAGCGTGGCGGTCGAATTGTCGTCGACGACTTCGGAGGCGTGTTCGGTGGGCGTGGTCGTCTCGGCGCGGGGCGTGGCCGTGTCCAGGCGGAACCTCACTTGCTCCGCCCCGTGGGCTACGTTCCGCGGGCTACCGCGCGGGCCCTACGAGGTGTGCGCCACGCTGAGGCAGGGCTCCGCCCCCCACGTCAGGTGCGTGACGGTGCTCGACCGCGCCCAAGCTACGCTCAGCGTGGTGTATTCTCTGAGCTTCTTCGTGTTCAGTATGGTTTTGTTGTTGGTCGTGTACCACCTCATGAGGCGGTTGTTCCAGCGGGCCAAGCCGGCCCAGCACCAGTGTTTCCTGCCCCTCCCTCAACCGGAAATCGATCACTCCAGGTATATTAAGCTCCATGCGACCACCGTATTGTAGTGGAAGAAACCAGGGCTGTTCGATTGAGTTTCCGGTCCATCGTGTCGTGACGTCGCGTGGATCTGTACACTGGCAGCCCTAGAATATATATCTGCGCCGTGCATAGGAGGAACGTCGTATGAGCTTTTGGACGTTGCCAAATTTCTCTTGATAAATCATGAATTTTCTAAAAAGTGGAGACCATTTTCATGTAATTTTTCAGCGAATTTTACTTGCACTTGGATCTGGAGAAAAAGAAAATTTCAAGTAAAAATATTCATATATCTCCTTAAAAATAAAAAAAAATAAAAAAATACCTTAACAGGGAAAATTAGAAAACATTTAAATGTTCATACGCCGTTTACGGTTCCTTAGCACGGCAGATGAATGTTTAGGGAGAACATTCCCACGGGAGAAGTGTGCCACTCTTTCATTGATCAGTGAATTTTAGGCTTTTATACCAGTCCTTCTGATCTTAGTTTTCAATCAAAGTAAGAAAAGGAGATGGTGACATAGTTTTTGATGTAATAAGGATTTACTGATTTCCAACTTTTGATTTAAGTTCTGAAATCTGAACTCAAATGAAGTTCTGACAAACTTTATTTGACTTTTTGCCGAGAATTACACTAGTTAAATGAGAAGCATTCAATTCTAATTCTCCCGCGATAATGCAAATTCTTCTTCATTGAATTTTTTTAAAAATTCGTCCTCAAAAGCCCACAAAAAGCCTCAAACGGATGAACCAATCAAAAAGCGGCAAAAACATGTTTAAAATTTTTTTCCGGACCAAGTTTTAGAGGAAGGAATAGAAAATAATGCGTTCTGAGCTGGGCGTAATTGTACTTCATAATTTTTGCCAACAAAATGCCTCGAATTGTGATTTGAAATGGTTCAAATTTGAATATTTTTTCGCGAAAAATTTCAAATTTCAGATATTTTTAGACCAAATACCCTCATACGAGGAAAGTTACTGCAGGAAATCTCAACTCCCAGAAAGATGCGCACATGTTTTATCGGTGGAAATTCTAACCTGATCTCCTGTAAATCGTCCATATTGGATGAATTGCAATTCCCAAAATCGGTGGCACCAATGATTTTTTAGTACGTCTCATAAAAATTCCGGCTGAAATTAGGGCACCTCATATTCTTCAGCTGAGCAAGAGAGAGCCTGTTACCCACCGCCCTTACCAAAAATTTAGAGGTTTATATGGTCGGCTTTTACCAGAATTTGACTGCATTTTGAATGAGGAACTACAATTTCTGGCTCAGACCAGAACATTAGTGTCGCTATGAAAATAAGTGATTTTAGAAATGAGCCAGACACTTTAGTTCCTAATAACAAAATGACGTTAAGGACACATCCTGTTTTTTTTTTTTTTTTTTTTTTTTTTTTTTTATTTTTTAACTGATAAACTAAGCGATATCTACCTCGTGGCCTCGTAAATACATTTTTTAAATCAATTCAAACCTCGCAAAATATTTGAAAGTGCCATGTTGTTTAGTTTTCGGTAGAAAAGTAAAACATAATAGGAAAGCCATGCAACGCTAACAGTCAGGCTGACTCAGATTAATCCAGATAAAATCTTTCAGCCAGTTTCCCGACAGGAAATTGGACTCAATTTTGAAATTCGGAACTACAATTTCTGGCTCATCCGTAAAAACACTTACGTCCATAGGGAAACGAATGGTATATACGTTGTTTCTGAACTAAGCCAGAAATTCTAGTTCCATATTGCAAACTGTTGTCCAATTGGAAAGGATACCAGTTTTGTTTGTCTCCTCCATGTCACATATGCGATTTCTTTAAAGTTGATAGGAATCATAAGAAGAAATAACTCTCAACAGAGCGTTGAAATGATGATTATCAAAACTTAATTACAATCCGCTCCTCTAAACTCCGATTTCGAATTTTATTTAAGGTTAAGATAAACAGAATATCATAAGCTCCAAGTGTAGTGATAATCGGTTGTTCTTCGCGTATTATCTAGTCATTAATTTTTCTTTCTGTTTTTTCAATTATTTTTTTTTTGCATTTCTTTATAGGAGGTAAAAAACCACTGTCATAAGAATGTTTGATGCCGACCACGTGCGATGCAATAGCGATTTTGCAAGTTGGCAACATTGTTTTTGCTCCCTTTAAATCCATTGAAAATATCGATTTTAGGTGAGACAAGCTGCTTCACCAGGAATCGATTGTTTGACATACATTTAAATGGAGGTAAAAACAGTGTTGCAAACTTGGAAGAATCGCCACTGGTGCGATTGATTCATTTTTCGTTCAATTTTATTTCGACTGAACTATACTTTAACCTCACATCTGTTGATACTGATATGTTTGAATGTTCAAACGTTGCAGTGGAGAATTTGCATGCACATTTTCTATTGCTTTGTCTGAAAATGCTTAAAGAGCTAATTTCACAGTATTTTTTATAGTTTTTTTCTGATATTATTGGAAAAAGTATAAAAATAGCTCTAAAAGTGAGAAAATGCACCGCCTAGTGACGTCATCTGGCGGCATTTCCCATTTTAACAGACGTATTTTAGCTCATTAGATTATTTTGCCATATCTTCTTCAATAATTGTTCAATTCATGAACCAATGATATCCCCGTGTTCAGTTCACACAGAAGTTTCCACTTAAACATGAAATTCATCAAATTCCAGACGCCTGCAAATTCTCTATCAGGAACATTTATTTCTAGGTCACTCACAAAAGCACCTATCTGAGTAGAGAAAATAATTGCGCTTACACGTTGGATAAGAATAATTTTTTAGGTGTCGGCATCAAAAATTCTCGACTTTTGACAGTAATGATTTATTCCTCCTCTGATCTCTTCAATAAAAAAAAGTTAGATGCTCTACAGCAGAAGTCTGTTTCTTCTTACCCATGTTTTTTTCTTTTTTCTTCCAAACTTCATTTTTTTTATCTCTATCATAGAAAAATCTCGATCAAAATTGCAGGCTACCCTTCGAATCTACCCTGCTTTATATAATGTATTGTATAAGTCAGCGATCTGATCATTGAAATTGATAGACAAAGCGATAGACAAAGAAGACATAGGGAGTATGGAGCAATCCTATTGGTTGAAATGGGTGGTTCTTATAGACTAAGGGAGAAAATTATGGACTAACTGTCAGGTTTCTCGTGGGTTTCCGTTAGTCAGTCTATTACTTACCGTCTTTATCCATTGCAATCACCCGCTTCTACCAACAGGATCCCTCCATATCCATGTTGTCTTTTTGTCAATAGCTTTGTCTATCACTTTCAATAATCAGCCCGCGGGGCAGTTTCAAAGGATGCTTTCAAAGATTGGTCCAACTACTTTTAATCTGCCACACTGTAAATTTAAGCAAAATTCTTATGATGAATACTTTTAAATTAAAATTTGAACTAACTGAACAAATCACGTCGTTCACTTTTTTATCAGAATCTGTACCTAGTTTAAGTTTTTAATTTTTTTAAATGTACACCTAGTCTTTGTGTAAATATGTAAATGTTACTTGTTTTCTATTGTGCCATCCTCATTTTCTGATCGTCTAAATTGCAAAATCAAAATCCGTAACGCAGGGAATACTGTGATGTTCTTGATCGACCTTCAAAAATGGATTATTTTGATCGACATTTCAGTCAGTTGGAATAGACCATCAGACTAAGTATACTACAGTACTAGGCATCTTAAAACATTTGACAAGAGAGAGTATAAAACTGAAAATCTCATTCAAAGGGTAGTGCTGGAGTGTAGTGTGTCAGTACTTGAGTATCACATATCTCCATAGTTTCATTATTTAATATTGATACACAGGAATATAATATAAGTCATTTGTTCTACCGCATTTTTCGAACCTCAGTATTTCTCTTGTTTTTGCGAGGCGATGGTCTAGAAAATTAAGGGTTTTATTTTTTTAAATTTTGCTAAATGTGATAAGTGATTAATAACGACATTTTTATGGTGCTTGTATTAATTGATTTCTTTTGCGGTATATCTGTTAACATACATCATTCTTATTTTACTATGCTAACATATTAACTCGGAAAATACAGCAAATCGATTGTAACCACTAAAAACACTAATAATAAATGCACAAATAATCCTTTAACTTACAACATGAGAAAGAAATCACTATCATGTAAATATTGCATAGAGTAGGTATGTGTAATTCTTTTGTAAATGAGGTTATTTATTTTTCAAATTTTTAATTATTGTGAATAACAAAGATTTCCCTGTTATTGTTCTTTAAAAAATAAACTCATTCCTTAAAATCTTGTCAGACTTTATTTACTTAAAATATCCTTAGCCTTGAATCCTGGTTTAGGTTACCATATATTTCCGAAAAAAGGCTTCTGTGTATGAAAGAAAATAATCAAAATCTACGCAAGTCAAAATACCATATTGAGAATAACTTTATGTCAATCGTTAAAGTCGAAAAATGTGTATCTTCATTGCACCGTTCCAAAATCTTCGATTTGGATACTGCATCCTTTAAAAAAAGACGACCCAGAATATCTCCTCCAAATTTTCTGTGAATATTTCTGAACGAGTGCGAGGACTGTTCGCAGAAAATTTAAAAAAAAACTGGAGTGCTATTTTAGGAAAAATTAAAACACGATAAGAGATTTGCAGTATTGCAAGGAGAAATACGTCTTCTTAACGTCGATGTGTTTTGCAAATTATCAATGTCAGATTTTACGAGTTTTTTGTTCTTTTTATATTACGCAAAATACCGATAGTTCGTGATCACTCAATTCTCGTGGTAGTTGAAATTTTATTGACTGCAAAAACGGGCCAAAATTTTTTAGTGTGCAATCTGAATCAGGTAGATTCTTATTTTTTTATATGCAACATATTTGAGTTTATGGACATCACACTTATCGATGGCCAAAGTTTGAATCACGTTCCTTCGTTTGTGACGTTGCAGACTTCCCGTCAATTTTTTTGTCATTTTTGTTTCGGAAAACTAACGAACGTAATTTCTCAAAAACGTCCTTGATTTTTTTTTCTCTGTTAGCAGAATATTATGAATGAATTTCAAGCTATAAAGTCGTTGGCCTCTTTATCTCCGAAAAAATACCACGATGGAGATACGTGCAGTCATGCACTTTGGCCATTGATATAGTAAATCAATGACTAACTTATGAATATCTCTATTGCAGCGTTCGAAAATTTCTGATAGTTACTTTGCTTTAAAAGAAAATTAACCAAACTACCATCTTCAAATTTTCTGTGAGAATTTCAAGAAACGTGGAGAAAATTTACAGATAATGCCGAGCAAAACTCTTGATATTAGTTTTTGTCTAAAAAAACATACATATATGAGGAGCTTGGAGGACAAGGCGCGTAAGTGAAGTTTTTGGTCTTTCGAGAAATACGTGTTTGGAGTTTCGAAATTTCATGGATGCTTGGGGCGGAAGGAAACTTCAAACTAACTTTTTGATGCTTAAAAATTGGAATTTGAAAGCAAATTTTTCACAGAATATGCATTCTCACTAGTTTTACTTGAAATCATTATTATCTCAAATTTTTGCAAGAGCTGCACTTATGTGCCTTGTCCTCCACGCCCCTCATATAAGACATATGCATCGAAATGCAACGTTGCAGTTTTTCGACTTTAGCCAACACTACTTATCGATTTCGATTTAGACGAATGTTTATCGTTTTTCTGGATTCGTAATTTGACGTTTTAAACTTCTCTTTAAATTTTTTTCAACAGAGAGATTTTCAACCGCATTAGATACTTGACTGCGCCAGAGTGCCGACAGAAATCAACGCAAATTTCTCCGACAAAAGCCAGAAAACTCAAAAACAACCCGATGATAAGACCGATGAACGCCGATTGTAAATCATTAATAACAGTAAACGCCCGTGGCGCTTTATCAAGCTCATCGACCGTCGATACTTCCAACCTCTCCGTGTCCAGGAAGCCCGCCCCTCCAGCCTCCAAAATCCTTCTGGCAATCCCACTTTCCAAAAACCGAGTGATCATCTGGTTGTACTTCTCGAAGTAAAACGAATTCTTCAAAAATAAGATTATGACCGGGTGCGTCATGATGTATTCGTCCATCAGATGATACTCCACCCACTGATTTTTGAACAGATGTTTCACGCGGAGGTTTTCTTTCGACGCGAAAGACGAGGGTAAACTCAGCAGGAGGGAGTCCGCCTCCGCCATCGACCGAACGTTCTCTTCCGCCTCCTCGAGCAGATCTCCAAAGATTTCTTTAACCGCTGGAAATATCTCCGAAGGAGACTCGGTTTCATTGAGGGCATCGATGCATCGCTCGTCCGAAAATATAACATTGCTGATATAATTAACGTAAAAACGCAAATTATCCGTCAATCGCCCTTTAAGTTCCTGAGAGTAGTTCAACTCATCGAGGAGACTAAGTGTCTCCAGTTTGTCTTGCTCGAAAGTTTGAATAAAAGCTGGGACTTTTCCAAGGCCTTCAAAGAGTCGATCTCCGGGTACATGACTCTATCGCTGAGCAGTGTCATCACACTACCCAGGAAGATTGTAGAGATAACGGAGGCAGAGAAACTGAAGATTAAAAAGAGGAGTTTCCCCGTGAAAAGACGACCGAGATGTAGAGACGGGAGATTCCCACAGATGAAGTACTCGTAGACTATCAACAAGGAAGAGGTATCTCTGTAATAATCGATCTCTGCGTTTGTGTAGAGGCGGCGGAACACTTCGCACTGCGAAAGTTGGAAAAAGTATTGGATGAGACCGAGGATGGTGATCGTGATTGAGATGGATGCCCAAACGACCGGTGTAAAACTTTTGAAAATCACCAACCCTTGCGACATGTACCCGCTGTGTGGGGTGGCAATACACAGAGCGCCCGTATCGACCGTGACGGAGAAATCGAGCTCGGAGTACTCGGTCCCTTCTAAAACGATCCCACTTTGAAAGGAAATCAAATCGAAGCCGAATTTCCCAAGTAGCAGTGATCGCGATAAATTGCGATTTAATTGGAGAATGTATCGCGATTTTATCGACGTCGCGATTTATTGCAATATTATCAGGAGGAAAAATCGCGATAAATTGCAACAAAATCGCGATATTATCGAACGCGATTTTATAGAGATAAAATTGCAATAAATTGCAATTTTTCATTAACGCATGAATGACGCATATGAAAGATGTTTTCTATTCCGCCGCCGCCGTTTTTACCGAGATCCGTTGGTAACTTAACCATCTCATTTTTTTTTATCAATTATTAGTATAATGTTACAAAGACAGACTGGTAAGCTTACTTGAAAACCGGTATTTTTACTGATTTTTTCAGGTAAGAATACCACTTTTATTGGTAATCAATCCCGGTAACTTTACCATTTTATCTCGGTAATTCTACCACAGTCGATAAAAACTATTGGCGTTTTTCCCAAGGTCCATCGGTAACTTTGCCATCTCACTATTATTGGTAATTTTACAGAGACAGAATGATGAGATTACCAATAGAACCTTATTTTACCAACCGTATTTCAAGGTATGAAATAAAATACAGAGGAGGGAAAATTAAAAAAAAAAAAAAAAAAAAAAAAAAAAAAAAAAAAAAAAAAAAAAAAAAAAAAATCCAATGAAAAATCGGTGTCAGTCAACGCAAAGACATAAGTTGTGAGGTTGCGAAGCGCCGATCCATGTATAAGAGGCTTCAATTCGCACATGAAGTCATATAGCGGTCATAGCATAGTGACAACGTGTTGGCCTTCCACCGTAGCGATTGGGGTTCGAATCCCCGCGGAGGCTCCGGGGATTTTACGCTCGTCTTCGTCAAAGGACCTGACGGCTGAACCTAACGGCAATCGGCTGACAACTTTAACCCCTTTTTTTTGGCGATTTTATCAATCGCTAGGATCATCAACATCTGAGCGATCATCCTCGATCTTATCGCGATAAAATCGCAATTTTTTCGGGCCGATAAAATCGCAATAAAATCGCGAAAAGATCGAGGATAATCGCTCAAATGTTGATGATCCTAGCGATTTTATCGCCGATAAAATCGAGGATAATCGCGACTTTATCGGCGATAAAATCGCGATTTTTCCGTTGAAAAATGCTACTTGGGTTCTGACCGTCCTCTATCTCGAAAAAAAATTCCACACCGTCATCTTCCGGGTTGTTTGCAAGTTGTACCGTACAGTTAAAAGAGCGCGCTGGTGACTCAGAACGATTTCCTGGAATATGTACCAACTGCTCCACGTTGGACGAGCTGAAACTTTCAGAGGTTTACTCTGAGAAAAGTCTGCTAAAATCTTCAGTGGCTTTTTGTGCATGTTCTTCCAGGAAAATTCGAAAAAAGCGTCATCAGTCCGGTCTCGGTGTTGATAAGAGATGAGGTTTTCCGTGAAAGGATCGTATCTCGTGCATCCGTCCGGGAGGCAAATGATGGCTTTGTGGCCTTTGAAAAACCGCCAAAAAAATTTGAAACAGAACATCAGAGTGACAGATACATCAGTCTCACGATTTTTTAGCGTCATGTTGCGAAGAGTTCCCGGAATGGACCCAACATTTTTCAAAAGGAAAATTACGTGGTTTTTGGAATTCCAGATTTTGTTGAAATACAATCCACGCGTTGCATTGAAAACTGAATCGCTCAGAATTGAGCGGTTTTCCAGTTCGCCAGATGTAATTCGTATCTCTTCAGTACACGATTTCCTTTCTGCTGACCAGAGAACGCGTCCATCAAATTGTATGCAGTAATGAGGTAATGATCTCTTTAACGGGCATTCGTGGAAATCGAGACTTCCTAGCGATTTGTTATTCTCTTCGATGGATGGTGAAATTGTGTAGAAAATCAAATCGAATAACTCACCAATATCATCGACCGAAAATATCATATTTTTGCTGTGCTCAGTAAGTACCGAACCACTGATTTCACTCTGATGAGATATTGAGATGGTCTGAATTGAGATATCATGAAAACTTTGAGGGATTTGCTTTAAAGACGGGTCCGAATCGAGTTCTACGATGTAGAATAACCGTAGCTCGGTTCTGTCCGCTATCTCTCGACATACATTAAACACTAATGATGTTGCGGACTCCCACCTGTACTCCATTAAAATTTGTTTTTGTAAATCGAAAATGCCATGGACTCCGAAAGTATTAAGATGAATGAATATGAAAATTAAGAGAAAAAACTTGCCCATTGTTGATAGAGGAACTCGACAGATCAGATCTATATGATTCACTTAATTTACAAGGAACACTGTATGTAACATATACTGATATAATAAAATCCGACTGATTTGTATGAGAAATCATTCAAAACTTTCTCGTCCTTCCAACTTCAGGTCACAAGGTCTAAGCAGTTTGTTCCAGTCGTTCAAAAACAAGGAGCTGAAATATAAAAATTTATTTACTTTTCATGACCTTGAGTTATCGGCTTCACTGGTGAAAAACAGGAAAATCATTACCACTATATTTTCATCCACATCAGTTTAGGTGACCTTGCAGAATTCATGGCTCGTGCAGTTACTTGAAAGTACTTGAATGAGTACCAAGGTTTTTTCAACATTTTTTTTTCGTTTTTTAAAACACTAAAGGTTTGAAGAATCGACAAAATATCACCAATCAAATTAAGGATCGACTGCACCAGGCTGTCAATAAAAAAACTGGGCAAATCTATCGGCAGAAATCCTTAGCTTGGACTCGGAAGGACGACTAAAAACAGGATGACAAGCGCGTCCCTGTAATACCGAGGCGCCTTTAATTCTCTAATACGCAACATAGCTAGCTTCGAAGTATTTTTTGCTCCCCTGCCGGGCGTTTTCGATAAGAGCGTCACACTTGTCAACGCACAAATGTCATATCTGAATACAAACACTAATGATGACGGATGAAATTTGATTTCCAAAAGCCCTCGGCATAGATGAAAAGTAAATCTGAGAAGAGCCTCCTCTTCATGTTTGTATTTTTTTCTGCGGACTTGAACTCCAGAGTCTTAAAACCCTAAACTGGTTGAACTCACTGGACGCGAGGAACAAGAACCAAAAAATTGTAAAATATTGATACTAGTACTGCCTTACTAAGGAAGAGCACCGTATGATCATTTGAGAGTTGCCTAATTTCTCCGGATAATACATGTATTATTAAGAAAAGTCATTCGTATTTTTCCTTGAAATTTTCAGATATTTTAGATGAAGAAGCAAACGAAAATTTGTAAAAGAAAATTCAGGAAAAATATTAAAATTTGAAGGAAAATATTAACATTTTCCGAGTAAAGTCGCATTGGCATGAAACGTAAGAAAGAAATGAAAGATTGGAAATTTCAGTGAAATATCTCATTAAATTTCACGTGGCTGTGAAATATTTCATATTTTTAAGGGAGGCTACAGAATGCAACCGGGCAACCCGCACTCAAACACACAAAATAGCAGAAAGTCACAATTTTTACATTTTGCAAAACATGAAAAGGAACCGATACTTTTCAATATCTTTCATTTCTGAAATATTTGATGTGAAATTTCAAGATTTCATTTTTCATGAAATTTTGCCACCCTGTACAAGAGCCGGAAAATTTGAAAATATGTATTGACAAAAGTGGTAGGAGTTCGATTTTAGTGAGCACTTGACATGGCAAAAAAGTAATACTGCGTGGCATTTTGCCTTTCTTATTCATATGTGTTCGGAAAAAAGCTCTTAGAGCCCTAAGGGCTTCCCCCCCCTCCTCGGTACCTACATTTTTCAGCCCCGATGCGCCCCTGAACAAGATGAAAGGAACTGTATCAGACAGAGACACAGACTTTTATCAGATTTCATGAGTTGAAATATTTCTCGCATTTTTTTGTGATATTTCAAGATATCATGAAACTCTAGACATCGTATAGGTAAACTCACTTTGGGGAAAAAATATCACTGAGCAAACTTCAGAATCTGTCTTTTAATTCCTGGTTGTTTTCAGCAAAACTACGTTGCAGCTTGTAGCATACTGCACACTTTTTCTAACACTTTTGGTACTATGAACACTTTTCTCGAAAAATTTAAATTTTTTAAAAAATTGTATTTTTTTTTTTATTTTAAAATGTAATTTGAATCGACAAAAGGGTTTTTTTTTTTTTTTTAAGCAAGTTACACTGAGCCCCTGAAAATCCCATCAAGTCATCATGAGACTAGCTTTGAAAAAAAAAAAAAAAAAATTCTGAGATTTCATTTTTCATCTCTGGTAGCGATGAAAACCTCTATAAAATGATATGATGAAAATATCTCTATAACATATGATGAAAATATTCGATTGGGTGTATATCGAATGGAGATTTTTCGTAAGCATGGCGCCTTCAAAAGCGGCAATGGCAACCATACATACGCAACACGATCGTCAGGCGCGCTCTGTGAGCATAGTCAGAAACTACAATTAGAAACTGAAAGTTTTGTTTACATGAGCGACAGTTTTGCCTTTTCGGTGATTATCTAACGAGTTTTTCCTCACAGTGTTTTGGTGTTTTTTATTTCTCGTCTTTATTGATAATCTGTTCATCTTTCCGTTAAATTTGTTTCTTTCTCCATCATGAATGACGATTATGATGATGACAAGAACTGGGATGGAGACAACGATGCAATGGATGCGGAGGTTAGAGTTCTCTATTTTCTAATCCAGTCTCTTTCAAATTATAATATATTAAGAACCAGTAGAATTGTTGCATTGATAATCGCAAATTTCAGTCATTTTTCATTAATAAACTGAGCCCCTTATGCTACTCCTCTTATTTGATTCTCTCAGGAGAGCTACAATATGACAGTCGTCTTATCAACGGTAGCAATTACAAACAAACAACTAGTGTGCCCACCTAATTCATATAGTCCTCATATTTCACAGGGAGCCACAGTGCAGGAAACACAAGAAAAGTAGGGAGGATTTTGTCAGTAAAAGGCTTGTGTGAACTTAGCACTACTATCTCTTCCGGTGGCCACAGGTGAAGGTGATTCGTCAAGGTTTCTGACATCGGAACTGGCATGCAATATTTTGCATCAATTTCGTCAAGAATCTCTGCAGATTTTAAATTTTTAACCAGGAAAAGGATGGTACCCCATGCGCATGAATCTACAGAATCGTTCTTGGTGTACCAAAATTGGCAAAATTCAAAGAAATGGAGGCAGAATCCTGTTTGGAAAAAAAACTTCGCACTCGATACAGCATTCGATATCTGTATCGAATGTGAGATTTTCTTCCCAGCAGGACCCCGACATCGTTTCTCTGAGTTTTGCTAATTTTTTGGTCCAGATTGATTCTTGGGCTCATGCACAGGGGCTATTGTCCTTTCTTTGGCTAACAATTCATAATCTGCCAAGATTTTTGACCTGATCGAGGGTATAGATCACACTCCACTTTTTTATATTTTTTGTTTAAAATGGAAGTGAAAATCTGCTTTCTCCCGCACTGGATTGAGGGGGAACCGAAGTGCCCCCAGATCCGGCGGGCCAGGGGGGTTTTCCAGGCCCACTCCCAGGAACCAGATACCAATTGCGGCCCAGACAGAGTGGAACGTCCCGGGTCTTGCAACCCAAAGACCTCAGCCCTCCACACTCCACTTTAACCGCGCCAGAAAGCGCGATGAATTACATTCAGCTCCAACGCATTTAGGACAAACAGATTGCGGTTCGAGACACGAATAATTCAGATAGAGTACGTAGGCAATCTTGCAATGTACGCCATAAATTCAGCGTAAAAGTGAAATTAGGGGAAATTATTGATATCGACAGTGTCAGTCGGCAGTCACATGTCTCGTTTGCGGTGTCTGAAAATCTCCACTTCTATGTTATTTGTTTAAAGGAGAACAAATTGACATCATTCCTTGAAGTTTTTGCAGAATTTTCTTTGCACAGAGAAGAATATTCACGACAGTTACCTACGAGGAATTGCTGTTGAGTAGTTTTCCGTTTAAAAAATAAAATATGACAGGAAGTCTGCGATGTCGTAAATGGAGTTACGTGATTGCCAACTTGCACCGTCGACATATAATTATATATCATTATAGGGGGAATCAGCTCATCTGAGCATGATAATCCCTGTACTTTACTATCATACGATACTTTTTTCTTGTTGTCCATTATCTATTTGGCTTATGGAGATTTTTTGTTTTTCAGTCTGATGCGGGCGATGAAGGTATGGAAAATCCGCAGGAAGTGCTGAAAGAGTGTCTGGAGAAGTTCAGCACGCCAGATTATATAATGGAGCCAGGGATTTTTTCGCAATTGAAAAAGTGAGTTTTTCAAAGGAAAAATAATTTAATTCACATGTTATTCCATAATACCTAACTGGAATAGTAGTACGATTAAATTTAGTGTTCAGCACCTTCGGGTGTGTGGTATAAAATAATAAACCTATCATTGAAAATCACTATTATTTTTGACCTTCATTAGATTCATGCAAAAGAAGGAGATAAGAAATTATTATCATTAAGACTTTTAAACGAGCCTCTAAACAGGGTGAGAACCTTTAACACCACAGAATAAATCTTCTCGTCAAAATTATATGCAGAAGAAATTACATGCACTGGAAATACAAAAATCAAAATATGAGAGAGAAATTAGTTTTTTTATTTATTTCTTTCATTTAATTTCCATGAGCTCTCTCAGCAGGTAACAATATTATGCTGTTTCAGTTTTAAGATAGACCAAAAAAACATAAGATCACAAAGAATTCCCGACTGTCATCAGATTTTTTTTTATCAAACTTTGGAATTTTTTTAAAGTTTTGAAGTGGATGCCTTTTTTAAATGTTTAATTATTATTATGTATCCCTTGTTTGTTTGAGTTCTCTACTTTTTACTAAATATTTTCTCATTATTTTCCAGAGCTATATAGTGAGTGAGTCTGCATTTGCCAGGCAGCCTGTCAAGTTGTAATACATGAGGGTCGTTCAAAATTAAAACATTTCACTCAAAGTTTTCAATGGCTTCACACTCCTCCTTTTCCATTATTTAATACTATTGGTATTTTTTTTTTTCAAATAGATATTTTCAAGCTGGAGGTAATCCGGAGCAAGTCATAGAATTGTTGTCTCAAAATTACAAAGCTGTCGCTCAAATGGCCAATTTAGTCGCAGAGTGGCTGATCCTCGGAGGTATTGCGATTTCCAATAAACTAATTACACACAAAATTGATTGAACTATCAGATTCCAGGGCTAAATAAGTTCATGGTGTCAAGTAAATTCATAATTTTCATCATTTAAGCCGAAATATGCATAGTTTTAAATAGTTTTCCCAAGAATTCTTTTTGTAGATTCGATTGGAGACTAAACAAGGTCTGAACTAAAAGAAAACGTCACATGTTTTCTCTTCAAAATCTAACATAAAAAATGACTCACACAACGGGAAGTACTGAAATCAACTCCTTAAGGAGACTTCAACAAGTATTTATGACATAGATCAAAAGGATGTTGGATTATACAATTCAAAAGACTTTATTTACATTTTTTCCATTAGCACTAGTGTTAATTGAAAACACATTTATATTATTCAAGAGTTGATTTTCAGACTTCTTGTTGTTTGATTAGTTTCCTTTGTGAAATTTTGAAGAGAAAATAGGAAGCATTGTGCATACCTGCCTACCTAATTTTTCTCTTAAAAGCTCACAAAATTTAAGATTTCACCATTTTTTTTGCTACCGCCACCACATAGAAGTCATTCACTTCAATCTGAGCTTGGATGTTGAAGTGTTTCCAAAGAAAATGCAAGTAGGTATGCCAGAGGAGCTTCAACATGCTGATGAAAGTTAACAATTTTCGAAATGCGAGCTCTCATGACTAATCTGTGGTAATTTTTTCGAGCATTGATTGTAAAATGCATATCCTGTTGTACAGTTTTTCATTTGTATCATTGAGTCATTTTCTGTGAAATATCCAGTGAGTCTCACTTCTTTTTTGTAATTTTCCAGGAGTTAAAGTACACGATGTGCAAGCCATGGTGGAAAATCATTTAAAAGATATGATTTTGAAGACTTTTGATCCAAAGAAAGCTGACACTATTTTCTCAGAAGAAGGAGAGGTCTGTTTGAGTTTATCCTTGCTTTGAAGTTATTGTTTAAAAATATTGCATTGTCCTACATTCTAAAATAAAAAGTATTTGATTGTTATAAAAATTACCTCAAGACAAAATTCATCACAAAGGGCACAGAAAGAATGCATTACGAAAAGAATTCCTGAACACAGGGCAGCTAAAATTTCTCAGGTTTCTTTTTTTAATTTAATTTTTAAGAGATTCTCATGGTTTTTTCAAACAAATCCTGGTTTTCTGGCGGTCTGGAAAACCTAGAAAGTCAGAGAATTTTGTAAGTAGCGTCTAGCAGAAGTCAGCATCATTAAAAAGAAAAAAATCTGAGTGGAAGTTTTGTTCGAAGGTCAGGGGAAAGCAAGAGAAAGTTAGGGAATCGGAAAGTACAGAAATAATGGAAATTCTGCAGATCATGTCTCTTATTTTTGGTGTTATCCAAAAATTTCAACATTGAATTTTTAAAAAAAAAATTGTAATTCATTACATAGAACTTGGAATCTTTCCTCTCCCGGCTGAGAAGAAAAGCCCATCGAAACAGGGGTTTTGAGATAAAAGAAGAACACGAGTGAATACTGATGAAGGCGAACAGGACAAGGAATAGAGCAGACAAGCGATGTCGGAACAAACTCAACAAACGAATAAAAACACAAAATAAAGAAAGCTAAGTTGACGGGTTTAGCCCCCCCGTCAGGGCAGACTAAATTTGACTTACATTTTTTAAAAAGGAAAGGGAATCTGCCGTAAAATCGAAAAAACCGAACAGCAGCACGTACTCTGAGGTCAAAGAACAAAATCAAAGCGAAGAGTGGGGAGCCGAGTAGTGCTAAGAGCCGCCACGCGACCACTAGCGCTACTTGGCAGGCTAAAATTTTGAAAAGTGAAGGGGTAGGGGGACACCCCGTCACAAACTCAAACATTATCCCTATGTCATGGACTAAGGCATTCGGAGGAGATTAATTCTTCAGATTAAGAATCTGCATTGTTAAGGATCTTGGAAAAATTCAACTTCAGCACTGTTAATGGCCTCTTTTGCTAATGGTTGATTCTCATATTTTTATTCAGAATTAAAAATAATCGTGCTTTTCATTTTCCTTTTCAGACGCCTGCTTGGTTAACAGAAATGATCGAGCACAAAACCTGGCGCTCATTAATTTACCGCCTTGCAGAAGAGTATCCCGACTGTCTGATGTTAAACTTCACCATCAAACTAATATCTGATGCTGGTTTTCAAGGTGAGATCACGAGCATCTCCACCGCCGCTCAGCAGATTGAAGTTTTTTCGCGAGTGCTCAAAACATCCATTTCCGGATTTCTCCAAGCAACTGAAGACTGGCAGAGCAGTGTCGAGGAGTGCGCTAAAATGGTGTGTCATGGTCAACACACTTTTGTGTACAGTTTAGTCTTACTCCAAGTCCTGTCACAGGAGCCGAAAGGGGGCTTTAATATGAAAAGATTAGCCCAGGAAATCACGAAGTGCGCCCAAAATAAGTAAGAAATGTTTTTGTATGTTTTCTTCGATTAGATTAGATACATATCGTGGGGGACAAACCCCTAAACACGGAAACTCAAAGGAGTTTATGTTCACTTTTCACTATCATCAAACTTTCTATGCTGAAAAGCATTGTAAAAAGATAAATTGCAAAGTAAAGTATTTGGTCCTGCCAATAGAGTCTGTCAATTACTTTTCCTTTTTGAAGCTCAGTATTGTTAATGTCTGCAGACTATATTCAGCTATGAATGACTGTATTAAGTATGATGGGAAGTGACCAACATCGCAAATGGAATTATGCATTCCTGTAGCTTTACCATCAATTTGTTACATAACTTTAAGCTCTAGAGAAACTTTTCATCCTCACTTTGTAGTCTTTTTTTTTTTTTTTAATTAAAAGTTTTCTTTCAATGGATTAATTCTGAACTTCTAATTCTTACATTTTTAATGTTCAACATTGTCCTTTTTTCAGCCACCAGGATGTCACACCAATTATCATGGCCCTAAATGGTGCAGCCTCCTATGCGCAAGCATGTTCTGCCCTTTCATCCATGTTATCCAGGAACAGTTTGAACCCAGCAGACATTCTCATGCTGTTCCGAAATTATTCCGGACAAGACCCACCTCCTGTTGAACTCATCAGAACTCCTCAGTTCTTAGGTTGGTATCTTGTTACTAACCCTCTCGGGAAAAATCAAGGGCAATGATAAAAATAAAAATGCCGCTAAAGTCTACTGTAAAAAGTACAATAATGTATATGGATATGAGATTTAGCAGCTAAATTAGCGAATTCTGAATATTTCCAAGGGAATCAAAATCAGTTCTTGACAGTGCTGATCAAAGATTGTCAGCTGTTATGTGGCCACAGTCCCAGATATGTCTGTTTATCTTTGGCTCTCAGAGGAAGTTTTATTGGAAGTAAAACAAGCAAAAAAAAGTGGTCAAACCAATGTTCTAAGCTTCAATAGTCCTTTTCGGTGTTAATGAACAATGGCCATTTTTATAAAAGTGAACCCTTCCTAATTATTCACCATGGAGTTTTTCATTTCCATTGTACCTCATACTTTAGTTTGTTTTTCATGGTTGAGATTATGCGCAGGCAAGATCGCATGTAAGTTCAACCATTGGAATTGCTTCTGGTACCAATTCCAGCAAATAATCAGGACCTTCCGTAACGATTCATTCTCATCATGGACATTGAAGGGAGTTATCAGTTTGCTTGGAGCCGAATCGATAAAATCATGATTGATTGCAAGAAATGTATCAAATCACACTCTCTTGGTGTCCTAACTCTCTCACAGACCCACCAATAGGAATAAAGCGATGCCTATATTTATTAATGTATTAGAATCTTCATTTGATTCAAATTTAAAACAGTTTCCCAAAGATTTAGGGTTCCACAGAATATGTAAAATCAGTTCAAAGAGACCCATAAAAACCCCAAGAGAGAATTCTAAACTATTTTCCAATTTTTTTTACAAATATTATAATTGATTTTTTTTTGTTAATTTTAGATAGGCACCTCCTCACAAAATGGCATGTTCATTCGTTTTCAATATTTTTGCTTTTTTAACTGTCTAAATTAATCTATGTGTAAGTTACTTTCCCTCCTTACAGCTTCATTCTGACAATTTTATTTTCAGAATTACTCGCAGACGCTTTATTCAAACCTGGCGTTAAACTAAACCAAGAGCATAAACCGAAGTATATTTACTTGCTTGCATACGCTGCAAGTGTAGTAGAAGTCCCTGCTAGCAAGAAAACTGGTCCACGGAAAATTATCAAAGAAGAATTAAAACCAACCATGCAAGCAGTTGAGAAAGTTCACAACATTTGCAACACAAATAAAAGCTCATCCGAGTTGATCGCAGAAATTAACACCTTGTACCACTGCATTAGGTATGTATGTATGAGTTAATCGCAGAAATTAACACCTTGTACCACTGCATTAGGTATGTTTGTCTTTAACAGAAGTTTTACTTTTGATTTTTTTCCGTTCATTGTCAGTCTCATTCAACTTGAAATATCAATGAGAGACAAAGATTCTATAGCAGCCCTTGACATTTACAACAGAAATACAATAAATATTGTGGAAACACGGAAGGCAAGGCAAAAAGACCAAAAGTAAAATCCTAAGGTTTTAGTGGACCTTTTGACCATTCTCAACTGAACAAAAAAAATGGAAAAATATAGTAAATAAAAATAAAGTAATGAAAAAACTTGTGTTGCCAGGGATCAGAGAAATTCATTTTTGACTGAGTTAAGGAATCTGAAATTAGTTTTTCCTTTTCAAATTTATAGGAAAACAGAATGAAAAGCTTTGATTAGGAATTATTTTCTTTGATCCCTGGTCCCACAAGTTTTTTATTAGTTTTCATATTTTTTTATTTTTGTCCAATTGAGAATGGCCATGAGGTCAGCCAAAACATTTCGCGTTGAATCCTTTGTATTTTTGGTCTTGTTACCTGCATTTCTATTGTATTTTTTGTACTTGTGATCGTGTGTCTATTGTATTTTTCATAATTGTACCCGCATTTCTTTTGTATTTTTTGTAATTGAAAATTTTATCTAACGCTAAGAAAAAACCATCATAACAAAATCTAAGTGGAAGTTTTGGTGGAAGGTCAAGGAATTTGGAATTTTTTTCCAAGTCTGGGAAAAGCAAAATAAGTTAGGGATTAAAAAATGGAGACATCATAGAAACCCTACAAGACCATTTAAAAGATGTCATATTTTCTGTCATGTTTCATCATAGCTTAGTCTTTCACATTTCATGTTATAGATACCCAGTTGTCTCTGTCGGAGTTGTTCGGTGGGTTGAGTGTACGGTTACGGAGCCCAGCTACTTCAAACTGTGCACAGAGCATACGCCAATACATTTGGCTCTGTTGGATGAAGTTGTCAGCTGTCATTCGCTTCTTCATCACACAGTTCTGAAACTTTTCATTCAGTTATTCGAGTCAAAGCAAGATGAGCTGGAAATCCTTGTACAGGTAAAAATACTCCTGATTTTATTCCCCATGATTTATAAAATCAACATTAAGAAGCGCTTAATCAAAGAGTTTCCTTAAAAAACGGTGCGAAGTCTGATTTTCTTTCAAAATTGAGGTTTTGGAAAAGTAAACCTTAAGAGTATACGTTTCTGACAGATACATCTGCACCTAAGAGGATATTTCTGAACTACAATCAAAAGTGCCTCAACTAATGAAGGCTATCAGCTGTTTATTTTGAAAAGATGCCAAAGCATCATCAATATCATATTTATTCTTTTGCTTCAATTTTTCCATTTTGAGACAAAATTCCAGCACCTCAATAAAAAGAAAGTTAAAAGTTTTTATTGACTCTTTAGACAAGAAATTGACTCATTTTATTTTTATTCAAGCTATTTCGTTTAATTTTTTGTCATACATATCAATGGCCATCGAACAATACCGCCGGCCAACCAAACGGCCGATTTTGCAGAGCGAAGATAAAACTTCGCCATTTTGTAATTTTAAGGTTAGATTTGCAATTTTTTCAAACAGTACAGTGTCATTGAAGTGCTCCCCTACAGAATTGGAAAAAAAAAACTAAAATCATCAGCTATTGTATTTTATACTAAAGAATATGGCAAAGTTGCCCACTCATTTTTGTTAAAATTGTCACTAAGGCAGCATTATTCGTTAGCCATCGATAATTTAAGTTTTTTCAAATAAATTAACATCATTAATACATTTGTTTAATTTTCTCAGTTTGTAAACAAAATTCCAGCACTTAAATCTAGTTTATTTCAAATAGGTACCAACTTTGAAAATTTAAAATCTAATGTTTTAACATTTCTTTTTTTTACGCGCAGCAAAGCCTTATTTGAGTTCAAACCTCATTTCCAGTGATGAAGCGAACATGAGATTTTCTAACAGTTTCTTGTCTTAACTTTTACAGTTGGAATTACGAAAAATGTTGCTTGATCGAATGGTTAATTTATTATGTAGAGGATGTGTTGTACCTGTCGTCAAGTATATCAAACAGTGTTGGAAAAGAGGAGACACAGATATCTCTCTTATTCGTTATTTTGTTACAGAGGTAAGTAAGGATGGACTTCAGTAATTTTCTACCCTAACGTATCTTTTATAACTGCACCTGAAAGTAATGATGTTCACGATAGCTGTAGCATAAACTATCGAAATGGTCGGATATGACTCATAGTAACAGAGACAAATAATGGAATTCTCCAAACTGAAGTAATACTAGAGAGAAAAGACTCCAATACGTCTCGGTGCAGAGAGACAGGAAAAAGTAGAGCGACAGTGGCGTGGCGTGCTTTGCGATATATCGATTGTTATGCCAATTAAACCTATGGAAAAGGATCGATAAACAGGGCGTTCGCAGTGAACACCATAATTATCGACTCTTTACCATAGGTTTAAATGGCATATCAATCGATACATCGCAATTTACGCCACGCCACTGTAGAGCGATCAAATAAAACTCAACTAGTACTTAGCACTGGTTACCTTATACCTTCAAAACCAAAAAGTTTTTTTCAAAATTGTTATGTCAAGCTAGAGAGATATGCCAAAGAACGGTGGAACGTGAACGCTTCAAACCAAAGTTTCTGCTGATGGGAGTGATGCTAGTGCTTGTTATTGGTTTATTACATAATTAGTTCTCTATTTAGTCTTTGGAGTGCCCATAGCCCTTAGAAAGTGCTTCTATTGCAATGAAAACGTCTCATTATTACAACAGTTACTGTGATCAGTTTGGCAGTGAAGGTTTTTACCTGTTCCTGTAGTGTGTTATCATTATGGATTTAGTTTATAGTGAAATATCAACTTAATCGGGGGAAAGACTGAGGCTGTGAAATTCAAAAGATAAATTAGAAACAAAAAGGACGATTCGATTTGATTGCAACCCTATTTTCAAGTAGACAAAATTGAGCCATCAATCTGCCAGAAGGAGCTGGTGATGAAATTTCCAACTTTCAGATAATCTTTACGTGCCTTGGTTTTTCTGCACTGGGTCAGGTCTGTTTACTTCATAATCAGATTCAGTCTTGTAATGACAGCAAATCAACAACTTAAGTTTTTGCTTTCTTCTTTTTGATTGAAAATGAGGTTGTAATTAACTCAAAACGTCCCCGTTTTTTTGCGTCTTATTTTTTGTATCTTCAGCACGTCTGCAGCCCTTCTCCAAATTAAGTTTTTATTTCACCATGTATGTTTGGCTGACTAAGTTGTTTCTTCACTTTTTAGTGTATAATATGTGTTACTCTTTGATTAACAAAATTCCAAAGATGAGGAAAAAGCCCTTCCTGAACTTTTAAAACTGCCTAAGCGTACTCAAGCCAAATAGATCCTGTTTTTTTGCCGTTTTTCACTTTCTTCTGTGCTTTTTCTTAGGTGTTAGAAGCCATTGCACCTCCATACACTCCAGAATTTGTGCAGCTGTTTCTTCCGATTGTTGAAAATGAAGAAATTACCGGTACCATGCGAGGAGAGGGTGAAAACGATACCGTTTCAGAGTTCATTGGTAGGTCTTTCAAAGTTACTTTCATTTCATGTTTCATTTATCATTTCATCCTTTTAATGCTTTTGTACAAAGATGGAATCATGATGATAGAAGCAGAGTTCTTAGATTTTTTCACTCCAAAATAGCTATCTAATAATTCTAAAAAGACTTCGTAAACAATACAAAAAAATTTGGTGCCGGCTAAACTTCAATATTTTTTGATATGATGTTTTTCACGACATCTTCAGCATGATGAGCTTTTAAAATCGAACTCTTCATGTGACAATCTGGAGAAAAGAAGGGTTGAAAAGTGATTTTTTTGCCCACTTATTCGTGCTTTGTAATGGAGTCGTGGGACTGTTACTGTGTGTGCTTGAACACTACGCTGCACGCTCTCAATGTTCTGAAGAATTAAAATCTTTTCATCTGTCTTATCTTTCCAGTCTGCAAGGGGACAAAAGATCTCTTCAATCACAAATATAATGTTGCAACATCTCTACCAGATATTATGCGTAAAAACAACATAAAAATTCACTTTTCAGTCCCGTTTTTCTCGAGAATAATTGGAGAAAGTTCGATTTTAAAGCTCATTGTGCTCAGGAGGCCACAAGGAACATCATATCAAAAAATATTCAAATTCAGACTGGGCTGAATTTCTTGATATCGTGGGCGTAGTCTTTTCTTTTTGTTTTTCTCCCCCTTCTACACACAGATTAACATTTCAGGCTATCGCAGGATAATAAAATGTTGCTCCTCTCATGATGGAAAGTGTTTAATTATCCTGTGCATTTTTATCTTCCTAGCTTATCTCGCAATTCTGAACCACGATTAATTGCCAAACAATAACTGTTATTTTTGAGTCAATGACAAATGTTCTGGGAAATAATTTCTCTGTTAAAATTTATGATCAGAGAATGTTACAGTTGCTTCTGACATTTGAAAGACGACAATGTAAGCAAACGGAAGTGTCGTAGAAATTTTTTTGGAGGCACAAAATGTCATGAAAACTGTGATGCGAACTTGAATTCTTATGAGGTCTTGTTTTTAAATTTTTTGTCACCAAATTTTCGTGGTGAGAGAACAGATATCAACGCAATTTTTTTTTTTTTTGATATTTGTAGTTTTACTCACACTGCATGTGAGTGTGCTATTAGAGTTAACGACATTTTAGTTTTTCCTTTTTCACGTACGTCTTACACATCAGAACTTGCAGCCCCCGAGTTCAACATAGGCAAAAAGAAAAATCAAAGCTTCATAAACTTTGATAGTCAACCCCTTCAACAGCACTGTTCAACCTATTCATATTTGTAGTTATAATCGATGGCTTAATGCAGAAAAAGCTTATCTCAATTGGAGCTTTTAAAAATTTCTGATGACGTCTTATTTTTTTCGAAGAAAACTGAGCAGGATTTGTCCTTGCAATTCTGTGTTCTTTTTTTTTAGAGTAAGTGAAAAAAAGTTCACAAAAAATGTTAAAAGAAACTTTTGGTCAGTCAGTACAGTAAAATATGAATAGAAATTTGTGATGATGCAATTTGAGATGTGCGTTTTTCGACTTTAGTCATCGAAATGAATTTGTCTCTTGAGCATCGCTTTAGCCTATGATGTATGTTGCAATGAAGAACTCTCATGTGTGTTTTTCACTCTCTTAATTTTTATGGTAACCTTTTTGTTTTCATTTTTCAGTGCACTGTAAGCATCACTTTATGGTTGTTCATTGAGCTTGTTCATTACGAACCCATTATGACACTGAATTCTCCGACAGCTGGTTAATGGAAAATTAGTGAGTATATTTTGCTATGTATTACCAAATGAACCATAATTCTTTAGGAATTGTGCTGGTGAGAAAATGACATTTTGTACCTAGAGAAAGTTTGTAAGATAATTCAAAATACTCCTGGATTAACTTCAGTGATGATTCTTGCACGTTAGCAACATCGTATACTCCCCTTTTCAAAAACTCATCATAAATATTGATTCCAGGTTAGGTAACTTCCTTCTGTTAGAATCGTTTGTTTCCCATACATTTAAAATGGAGTAAAGCAGTGCTGCCAACTTTCAAAAATCATATCTGATTATCTTAATGTAATTTGTAACTAAAACTGAAACTTGACTGAGTAGCTTTCGGCGAAGAGACTCATGTTATTTCAGAGTTTCTGAACAAGGCTGTGATTAGACTTTAGATTATTCTTGTAGAATAATATTTGTAAACTAAAAATAAAATTATGTTCAGTTATAGTTTGAATTGATTTGTTTCGTTTTCATACATTTTTGCAACTTTGGAGTGATCTTGAAGTTATTATTTTGCATCGAAATGTTATGTTACCTGTACATGCAACGGTCACAGATATTTCTTTTCCTTTTGGTTTTCTATCAATTTCATTGCCAGTTTATCTTTCAAGAATCCTCCACGTAAAGACATCATAATTGGGCGCTTCTGGGTACCAGATGCGCCCTTTCCAACCGTTCGACTCCCCCGATGTAACATGTACTATACTACATGCCCTTTTGCCTTATGGGTAATGACGCCATTCTGGTACACCCGGGAAAATTAGATTTTTTTCTGCATCTGGTATTCGTAAAAGTTTTCGTGAAATGTTTTGGTTTTAAGCATAACAATCTCGCACGGACGTATTACCTGGTTAAAGTATTTTAGGGCCGCCTTATGCTTTAAATACTTATATCCGAGGCAGTACTTTCAGATCGATTTGAAAATATTACGAACAGTCACGTGATCTCTTCATTTTAGTGACGTATTACTGTGCTACATTGTGATTGGTTCATTTTCTTGGCGCAGCATCGACACGTCAGCTGTTTGCGGCATTGAGCGGAAGGTTTAAGGTTATGTTATGGACCAAGAGAATGAATAAGGACCCCCAACTCCAGTTAGCGGAGACACCGGCCCGCTCCCCGCGACCTGCGCGCCTACCTCGCGGCGTCGCGACGCCGCTGTCCGCTAGATCGCGTTGACGCACCAGCTTTAGAGGTTCCGCCACTCTTTCCCGTCGTCTGATTTACAGTGCATCCTTTATGTTTCCATTCACCACCCACTTATATTCATCACAAAGTGCCTGTGGAGAGCATCAGATCTTCGCGGTCGATTTGAAGTTTTGATGAGTTTTGCGGATAAAGAATCCCACTTTAAATTCCATCTTCGTCAGTCTTCGGGTACATAAGTTGGTAGTAATATGCTTTGTCAAAGAAGCGCCCTCCAACGCTTGGGCGTTGGAACTGCTTGTTTTTTATTTCTTGCCAACATCGACGGATATTTAACATGATAGTTTCATCCGATTTGAAAATCTTGCCCACTTTGAACTTACCAAAATTTTCCCAAAATGTTCACCAGAAATGTTTATTTTTGCGCCATCACAGTAAGCAGTGCCATTATTTATGAAATTAATTTTGTCCAAGACCTAAAAACATCAAATTTGACTGGAAGCTTCTAGTTTATGATGCCCAGCAAATTTGTAGGTGTAAAATCAATTTTTTGGTGGAGTTTGTAGGTAATGTCTGTTAGACTATGTCTGGTTAGGTGAGGTGGAACATCAGATACTTGACACGCAGCCTTGGTGCCAAAATTTTGCAGAATTCTGGATGTGTCTTCAAAATCTTTTTAGCGTTTGACTATCACTCACTTTTTTATCAACTTCAGTTTCAAGTCAGTCATACTTTAGGGGTTACTAAAGATGTACATGTTTTAAGTGAAGCGTCGTGAATCAAAGTTGCAATCTCTATTCCGATGTCGAAAAATTGGGAAGATGTTTTAATTTTTAAAAAGGAGTAATCAATAAGACTTTGTACGTAAAATACTTTTATAATATCCCTGCAAACGTACACGTAGAAAATTCATGAGGAAGTATGCAAATGGAAACTCACCTTCCTTCCTTATAATAAATTTTAACAATTGCCAAATTTTTCAACAGCACAACGGAGATTGCAGGTTTTGATTTTAGGAGCTTCAAGTGTCCCGAAACGAAAATTTGAATTTTCAAATGACTTTCTTCTGTTTTTGATGGTTTAATTAATCTTTATTAAAAAAAGGAAATCATACATTCTAGAAAATTCAACAACAAAACAACAACAACAGTTATCATAGGTAGAATAATTAATCAATTAAGATAATTAATCAATTACCATGATTGTTATACTTAATTTCACAAAATAAGCATCAAACAACGATCAGGACATTTGAACAATATTTTTTGATTGGACGTCATGTGCAGATTGAGATCATCGAAGCTGAAAAGAAAAGTAGCACCTACTTTTTTATCTTATGTGTTAATTGGGTAAAGTGCAAGGTCAAAAGATTTCAAAATCAACTCTCCGAATGTTTGTGAGCCTCCCGGTTCTGAAATTCATGAGACCCATGTTACCTCAAAGAGCCACATTTATAATCGTTCCGCAAACCAGAGGTGAAGCGTGAATGATCGATATTATCGATATTTCTCCATTCGAAGCTATGGTAAAGAATCGATCATTGAGGTATTCGTTGCAAATATCCTCTTTATCGATCCTTTTCCATAGGTTTAATTGGCAGATCAATCAATATATCGCAAAGCATGCCACACCACTGCGCCGTAAACAGGTCCTTTCCTTAGGAAGCCCATGACAGTTTTCATTATAGTTAAGGAAAATTTAAGGAGATTCTCAACGTTGCACCATGAAAAGGACAATTCTAATGAATTTTGAGTAAAATTCAACAGAATAATTTCAAAAATAGATTCTTGCAAGGGATAGCAGGAATTTTCCCTCGAAAGAAATTAAAATACAGGGGCAAAATCTTATTATTTAGACAAAATTTGAGGTAAAAACAGACCTACCTTTAAATTTTCAAAACAAGTGAAAGAATACCTTGTTTCCTCGATATTTTGAAGAGGCAAACCATTGTAATCCTTCATAAGGATCCATTTTTGGAGTTATATCGTTGACGTTTACTCAAGATTTGCTGAAATTGTCCTTTTCATGTGTGATGTTAAGGATCTTCTTAAACTTCCCTTTTTTCTCTTTTCAAATGAGTTAGGCTAGTTTTAATCACCGTAAATCATATTGGGCCTTCTAAGGAAAGAGCTGCTTAACATACAACTATAAATGCGGCCCTGTAGGCTTAGTTTGGCCAACATTTGTCGAAAATACCAGTCTGTAGCATGGCAGGAGAAAAACAGGTATGAACAAATGAACCAACTCGCCTCTGACTGGCTGGTCCGAGGTTGCTGCGGGTCGATTGTTGAATCGTTATCGATTGAACTCGATCGATAAATCCCTATCTCAGCAATGCTTTTTATCGATCAAGGTCATTCGATAACGATTCAACAATCGACCCGCAGGTCTGTTTGGAAGGCCTGTTTACCGGAGCACTGTCAATAAGTTGGCGAAAGGTCGCCTTACTCATAGTTAGTGTACATACCGTCTGTCAGTACCTGCGAGAGACAGGAGTGTCTCTCGCAGTGTTGTTAGTGAGACTGCTAAGTCACAGTTCGACGAATTTTTTCTCATGATGCTCTGCTGCAACTGCAATGATCACACCTGTTTTCCTATACATTTGTAAACCAGAAGCCAAAAATCTAGTAGAGAAACTTGATCCAACCTCTTAGGTTTTCTCGTCTGAAAAGTAATCGATTGAAATTCCTATTCTTTTTTTTCTTTTTAAATGAGTTAGGTTAGTTTTACTCACATTCAACTTAATAAATATCCGCTGGTTTTCAGAGGGAAATAACTCTGAATTGTTGATACTTATCGTTTGTGAAACTTCGAAGCAACGTATCTCCATTTGTGATGTTGCGGACTCCCTCTAATACTTTATTTTTTGGTAGAAAACTACTCAACACCCGTTCTTGAAACCCTCAGTGATTTTTCCACTCTGTGTTGAAGAAAATTTTGAAAAAATTCCAAGAAATGATGTTGCATTGTTCTTCCTCAACATAATAAAATAGGTTTCAGAGGTTTCAAACCACCCTAAGTGAGATAGAAGTCTTGGGAATTTCTTTTTTGATATCGAACATACTCTCCGAATAAGTCCTTCTTTTTCTGACTTTCTACTCTCTCCTACTTTTTCAAATTCAACTCTCTTGGACAGAAAGTCTTATGCCCCATCAAAGATGTCCCATTAGAGATGCAGCAGTACAATCTATGAATTACTGTATAAGGAGACTGGTAATTCAACAAAAGCTGATGAAACTAGGCAGACATCTTTTACATAGCGTACTTTAATTAAAATATATTATCATAGCTGTACAGTACATAATCTGAATCAAACAAACTGAGTTATCAATATTTGCCGGCATGCATGCAGAAAATTCAAAAATACTAATTAACAATTCAGGCGCATATTTTCGAAAAACAGTTACCTCTGGATAAATAAAGATATGGAGATGCACTCATGGTGGGAAGATGCGTTCATACAAGTACATTCATGAATTTTCATTCAAAAGCACGTGGTGATAATCACTGTTAATCATCCCCTAGATCGCCAAGACAATTTTTTCGTCTCTCTTTTGAGATTCCTTAATTTTTTAAGGGGTATGAGACTGACCGATCACCTTAGCTTTTTCTTGCCTAACATTTCCAATCTCCAGAGGTATGTAAGTACAACCAGCCTGAGAAGCTTTAAAAAGCAATTGAAATGAACATTTTCATTATTAACAGTTATAATAAATTGTGAAAGCCGATAATTAAAACATACTTTCGAAAAATGGGCCCAAATGCTAAGTTAAGTTTTTAAACAAAGTCTTAGATTTTGCCCTGAAAAACATGAAAATTAAACTCAACTGAAAATCTAAGTCCCAAGCGGAGTAAATGTTTTCTTTAGAGATTTCCGTCAAGATTGTTCAACTTTTTTTATACGTTTCCTTTGCCATTTGTGGGTACGCCCATGACCTGTAATACATATATACCAAGTTTTGATCATGTTTACAGCATATATGAGATCGTAGTTCGCATACTAAAAACCCAAAAAATAATTAATCAGAAGAGAGACTATATCATAAAATTCACATTATCCCTCAGCTGTTTTTCATGGCTGCATCCATTTGCTTGTTTTGGTGGTGAATCCAAAAAAACTCCCAACGTGTTGGATATCATGAGAGCTTCGTCCAAGGGAACGAAGTCTCAAAGCATCCTATTTTCTTACAAATATTTCATTAAGATTCAAGAGTGGTCAACTCAGATTTTTTGTTATTTGAAGCAAATACCAGTGACTTGGACGGAACTCTGAATTCCAGGACGGCCTATTATAACATCTGAAAGAATATCTTCTCTGAGCTGGTGCAATCAAACAAGAAAGGTGGAGGAAAATAATATATACGTCCAGCGCTATATCATTTGGAAAAAGGAATCATTTTACAAACTTCATAAAAGCATCGTTAAAAATAATTGTATCGAATAATTAGAAAGTACCTATTCTTAAACTCTGATTTTGGCAGATATCTCTGATATTTTCCTTTTTTTGAAAGAAAAACTTGCGTTACATTATCAAACTTTTTCCTCTGCTTCCTGACTATTTTTACGAGCCTTTCAATCGTCTTCTTGCCAGTGGCGTGGCGTCCGTTGCCATATATCGATTAATCTGACATTGAAACCTATGGAAAAAGATTATAATAGATATCTTACCATAGCTTCAAATAGAGAAATATCGAAAATCGATCATTCACGCCCCACCACTGCTTCTTGCCATACTTTTCAAATAGCAATGCAATAAACTCAAAGAACCACAGTATTTCCAGATATCTTTCCTCTCATCATAACAAAATAATCCTGTTCTATTTTTGACTCATCTTATCGATGGCTAAATTCAAAAAGTGTGTACCTCTGACACATGGGTTCCCACTTATGTTTTTTTCCTTCCAAGAAAAACTAACCAACACTTTCTATTGAAATTTTCTCTGAGTATTAACACTCTTTAAAGAAGAAAATCTCACAAAATTTTGAGAAAAGTTTCCCGGTAGTTTTCCTAAAAAAAAATAAATGAATAAAAATAAAACATAATCAGGAATTTTTAAACGTTGCCATTGAGATACCTACACAATAGTTTCTTTTAGCCATAGATAGAGTATGTCTCAGCTCTAACAGAGAAGTATAAAACCATGTTTTGTATTTTACAGACATACATTCGCATTAACTTGAACATTTACAAGGAGATATTTCAGAACTTTTCCTTCTTAAATTCTAGTTCTATGAAATGATTATGAAGATGAGTCTTTCATGTTTTAGTGTAGGAAGATTTTAGCTCTATTAATGGTGAAATTGGGGTTGATTCCAAAAGGCAGGAGTTTTTCAATCTCTCGTGATTATTTTATACTTCAATCGTGCTGCTTACTTTTTTCCCTGATGATGGAGGTCACCTTTGAATTATACTTTGAAATTGAAAATCTTAACATAAATAAATTTTTCTCCCGAGGAAAAGATTTTGTCCCCTTGAATGAAAGCTGTTCTTCCGTGCTAAGGAAAAACGCCATTTGAACCTCCAGGCGTCGCCAAATTTCCTTGAATAAATCACGAATTTTCGAGAAAATTTGTAAACGTTTTCCCTACAATTTCTCAGATCATTTTGTTCGCAATTTCACGTAAATTTCCTGAAAATTTTAAGGAAAAATATCCATAGCTCTCTTCAAAAAGAAACATTTTATCGAAGAAATGTTGGCATGAGCCTTTAGACGTTGCCAAGTTTCCTCAGATTAAAACCGAATTTACTGGGAATATTGCGAATATTATTTTCCAAAAATTTCAGACAATTTTGTACGCAATTCAATTTTTGCTAAGGAAACTATCTGGAATTAAAAAAACATACATGTTTTACCCTATGCAGATATGTGCTTTATCAAAGAGCAAGTGGTGGCTCCTTATTGCAAAATGCAATCCATTTACTAAATTTTTCCAGGAAAAACATGCACGAATGTTGTCAAAAATACATGTTTTTCAAGGGAAATTTGGCAACTCTCGAAGTTCATACGGCGTTTTTCCTTAGCGGCAGTGTTGTGTTCAAGTTTCAAGTTCGATCTAATAACCGAGGCCTAATCCAAGAGTCTCCCAGCACAAACAAAAATGTTCCTTACAAAAAAAGAAACAAGTGCACTGAAAACAAATTCTCTGCGTTTTTACCAAGGTCCGTTGGTACCTTTACCATCTCACTTTTTTTTTACCAATTATTGGTAATTTTACCAAGACAGACTGGTAAGCTTACCTGAAAACCGGTATTTTTACTGTTTTTTTTTTTAAGTAAGAATACCACTTTTATTGGTAATCATACCCGGTAACTTTGCCATTTTATCTCGTAATTCTACTACAATCGATAAAAAAAATTATTGCGTTTTAACCAAGGTCCAGTAAAATTCCCGAGAAGTTCAATCATTTTACCGAGATTCTCGGTAAATTACCAATTCATATATGGTAATTTTACCAAGAAATAACTGGGATCAAATAGAACCTGAATTCTTGGTAATTTTACCTTTCCTAAAAAACACAGAATTTTTTTTTCAGTGTGTTTAAAAATTAGAAAAGAAGCTTTGCGAGAGTATTTACAAAAGAGAAAAGGTTCAGGTGTCAGGTGAGGGGTGGAGGGTTGTTATTTACTGAGTCGGGGCTCGACACCCCCGCTGTTGGCGGCGGCGGCTGCGGCGGAGGCAGGATCGCCCCCCAGGGACAGGGCCTGGACGATTCGGGGGTCGGCTTTGCTCCCCTCTCGGAATTCCTCCAGTGTCAATTTGTCATCATGGTTCTTGTCCATCTGATCAAAGATCTTGTCCACGCGTCTCTGAGGCGTGTTATCGTCGTCAGACTGCGGCTGTTGACCCTGATAAAAAAAAGAGGGGAAAAAAAGATGAAAAATCTAACAAATCATGAGTATTGCAGGAAAAGCAACAGCGTATCTCGGGCTTAAGTGCAGAAATGCGTATCTCGTTCTGGCCCCTTCATTTGATCCGGCGCGCCTTACGCATAACGCGCTCTCCATAACCCTGGTAAAAATTGGCGATAAGAGCTGCGTTTCAAAATACCATAGGAATTTTTATAGCCGGCTAAAGAAGGCTACAGAAAATCATATATCTGGCTGTAGAATACGGAGAAAATCGTACGGCCGGGCTATACGAAGCGATAAAAAATTATGCAGCCGGGCTATAGTTCCTATCGCCGGGCTTCACACTTACATTGTATTTTCCTTTAATACATATTTTTTTTTATCAATTAAAATGAGAATAATCCATACAGGATGTGCGAACATTTCAAAATCATGAGGTGAATAACGCCGACTCCGCTAGTTTAAATATTAGAGCCTAACACAAAGCGGTGCGGCGACGCACTGGCGCCTACAAACCTAACAGGGATACTTCACGCATTGCGCAACGCGTGAAGTATCCCTGTTAGGTTTGTAGGCGCCAATGCGCGTTTCGCGCTGGCTGCCCGCCTGCCGCGCCGCACCGTGCCATGCCACGGCGCTTACAGCAACTATTTCACACCAGAGGTATTGCACAGTATCATACGAAACTGAAGGCGCTCTAATATATTAGGACTGGCAGGCATCCATCAAAAGTACGGAGCTTTTCTCGCAAAATAAATCAAGATGGCCCAAAAAGAGAGCAGTAGTTCAAAAACTCACTAAATCCTAGCATCGGTAATTAGTAACGTTTAGCATACACTTTATCGCCTGGCTGTTGCTTAATCGCCATCGGCTACGAAAGGCAATAAGAAATTGTGTAGCCGGCTATAGAAGCTATTGGAAATCTTACAGCCGGTTGCAGGTCTAAGGTATTTTGGAACACAGATTCTACTGCCAATTTTTATCAGGGAATGTTTCCCGCTTACAGCATGCGCAACTTCAACTTCAAGAACAAACAAAAAAACTCCACAATATTTTACTGATCGTGAGTAATCCTCCTTCTCAAGTTATTCAGTTTTACAAAATCTACAAAACTGAGTTACCTATTTTGCAGGCTTCCCGGCAAGAACGCAGATTTTTTATCGCGAGAACTTCCCGCAATAAAAATTAGCCAAGCAACTTACTTTCGAAACTCAGCAAAATAGATGCGCTGACTGAAGCCTCGCTATCCTGAGGACGTAAATTATAATTATTCGACGAAGTTTCTGATCGAAGATTGGCGGCAGGTGCTTTAACTGCTTTAGCAGCATGCATCCATCTCAATTACGTTGAGTGAAGATGCCAAGCATAACAATTTCTCAGCAGCCTTCTCATACATCGACAATTCTTAATATATGTATAAATTGAAAAATAGAATGAAATTGTGAATTAACCACTGTACTAATTGCGAGGGGCGTTGGTTCATTTGAAAGGTGTTGTTCTCAATGCTTCGGGAAAACTATAAATTATTTTCTGGGGTTCGTCCCCGATTTTTTAAATCCCTAAAAACTCATAAATTGGATGAGGGGAAGTGGGGGTTTTTTGTTTTTTGTTTTTCGGAAAAGTTTTGTTGCTACGCATCTTACTTTACTGTTTGCTGTCTTTTTATCAGCTGTTTTCGTTCAACAATCATCATTAAGTGAGGTTACTTCCAACACTCAACTGCCATCAACTTACATTTTTCTTTCCCGCGTTTTTTTTTACGGTTTTTCATGATTGGTTCCATCTTTTTCCTATTGCCAATTTTTCCTCATTAAGTCAATAACCTCCAAGTTTTTTTCTCATTTCCGATCAGAACTTTTCACGCTGTTTCTTTTCAATGTGTATAAATATGTTTATTATTAATTTCCATTTTCATTTCATCCTTTTTCTTCTGGTTTATTTTTTTTAATTTAAATATTGAACTTTTCAGTTATGATTTTGTTAAAATAATAATAATTTTTACTAATTTTAATTTTAAATTTAACAGTTGTTATGAGTGAAATTTTCAATGACCGAGGCGGTCGTCCTCCAAAACGTGGTCGCGTTTTCCAGAATTCTTCGCATGTTCGTTTAGTGAAGCAAGAACTTAACTCTGTTATTAGTATAGAAAATCAAAGTTTCAGTTCTTCATTTCGGAAGTATAAAATTGATGATCAGAACTTTGATGAAAATTTTGTTACCAAATTTTCAGTCGGTTCAATGAATATAATTTGTCATCATTGTGATGCTCGCCATTTTCAGGGTGAAATGTCCAATGGTCATTTTAATAACTGCTGCCAAAATGGCTTAATTTCTTTACCGAGTATTCGGACAAATACCGATTTGAAATCATTATTTTTATATTCTCCAAATTTCATAAAGCATATCAGAAATTATAATATCGCTGTTGCTTTTGCCTCTTTCTCTGCAAATCGAATTGATATTCCGGGTGATGGACCTTATTGCTTTAAAGTTCAAGGATCCATATATAGGTAAGTTTATTTAATATTTACCGTTACGTAACGTACTTTTTTCAGTTTCTCAGTCCGTCCCTCCCTCCTTCCCACCCTTAACGCATCCGGAATGCAGCTGCATTCCGGATGTTTGGAGGAATTGAGTTCCGGAATTGAGTTGAACTCTGAAAAAGCAGATATATTGCGTAAAGCTTCGTTAATCTTAATAGATGAAGCATCAATCATTCCCGCTGCCTCTATGGAATGCATAGACAAACTCCTCAGGAATATAATGAAAAATGAATCAAAGCATCTGGAACACGCCCCCTTCGGTGGCAAAGTTATATTATTTAGCGCGATTTCAGACAAGTTTAACCAGTCGTGCCTTAAGGTAACAAAACACAAATACTATTAAATATATACTACTAATATATACTATCCATATATTTATTCCTCTTTCTTTAAATAGATGTTACAGGTATTATTGGTGAGATAGAAGAAGAACAAAACTTACAAACAAAACTGGAACCATGAAAAAAAGAACAGCAAAAATTAAAGACTCAAAGGGCAACGGGTAAGAAAAAAGAAAAATTATTAAGTAGCGCAATTGTGAATGGAAACGGGCGAGAGTCTAAACAAAAAAAACACCACTGACAATTAACAAACGACAAAAAAATTGAAAATTACATTTCAAAAGCAGCAGAGAGAGGATTTTCTATTAAAAGAAAAAATTAAATGAAATTAAATAAGTTTAAACGATTGGATATGAAAGCTTGGAATACTGATACAAATGTTACTTGACAAAAAAAAAAAAACATTATTAAATCATATTTTAAACATTTTCATTGACATAACCTTTGCGAAGCTACCATGAAATTGAATACGAGACTTGGGAAAAACCATTTTTTATCAAACAAGTTAAGCTAGCATACATGGTAATAAAAAACTGACTATGTGGAATAGTAAGATAACGAAACAAGAAAAATTCCAGCAAATACGGAAACAGAAAGCAGACTGAAATGAAAAAACGAAGAAGATTAGATGATTAAACAGGAGCAAAAGAACCAGAAGGAACAGCTACTGAAGAAGACAAAAAAAGAAAAGACAGAAGAAGAACAAAGTTGTAGGAATATAGGAAAAAAAGCAGGACAGAAATGGCAGAATCAACAATTTAATCGAAAAAAAAGCAAAGTATTCAAAAAATAAAAAAAGATCTTCTTAAAATTAGTTTGAAAACAAATGTAAAACCTAAAAATAATTTTGTATGAAGATTAAAACAAAAATTTGTTAAAGTTTACTAAATAAAATTACAATTTTGAAAACATTTGTTATATTTATTCTCTCAAAAAAAATAACCATTCAAGACAAAACAGAAAATTAAATGAAAATAACTAAAAAAAAAAAAAAAAAAAAACCAGTGAAAGTGAAAAGTGTGCAGAAAAATAAGGGGCTGCGAAGCAGCCCCATAAGCCCCTAGTATATGTATAAATTGAAAAATAGAATGAAATTGTGAATTAACCTCTGTACTGATCGCGAGGGGCGTTGGTTCATTTGAAAGGTGTTGTACTCAATGCTTCGGGAAAATTATAAATTATTTTCTGGGGTTCGACCCCGATTTTTAAATCCCTAAAAACTCATAAATTGGATGAGGGGAAGTAGGGGTTTTTTGTTTTTTTGTTTTTCGGAAAAGTTTTGTTGCTACGCATCTTACTTTACTATTTGCTGTCTTTTAATCAGCTGTTTTCATTCAACAATCATCATTAAATGAGGTTACCTCCAAGACTCAACTGCCATCAACTTACATTTTTCTTTTTACGCTTTGTCATATTATCTTTTCCCGCGTTTTTTCTTTTCCAATTTCACCCCCAAATCGTGATTGGCTCCATCTTTTTCCTATTTCCAATTTTTCCTCATCAAGTCAATAACCTCCAATTTTTCTTTCTCATTTCCAATCAGAATGTTTCACGCTGTTAGTTATTTCCTTTTCAATGTGTATTAATATATTTATTGTTTCACGCTGTCATTTATTTTCTTTTCAATGTGTATCAATATGTTTATTACGAATTCCCATTTTCTTTCCATCCTTTTTCTTCTGATTTGTTTTTTTTTTAAATCAGTAAATGAACTTCGTTAGTTATGATTTTTTAAAAGAATAAAAATTTTAAAACGTCTAATTTTAATTTTAAATTTAACAGTTGTTATGAGTGAAGTTTTCAATAACCGAAGCGGTCGTCCTCCAAAACGTGGTCGCGTTTTCCAGAATTCTTCGCATCTTCCTTTGTTGAAGCAAGAACTTAACTCTATCATTAGTAAAGAAAATCAAAGTTTCATTTCTTCATTTCGGAAGCATGAAATTGATGATCAGAACTTTGATGAAAATTTCGTTATCCAATTTTCGGTCGGTTCAATGAATATAATTTGTCATCATAAAAAAAAAAAAAAAAAAAAAAAAAAAAAAAAAAAAAAAAAAAAAAGACATGTGAAAGGGAAAGGTGCACATGAAAAATAACGGGCTGCGAAGCAGCTCCGTAAGCCCCTAGTATAAAATATATGTAAAATGTAAAAATATAATAAACAATTTTTTCCCGCACATAGATCGTTAAGAGAATCATAGAAAAAAATCTCAAAATTTAGCTGGCAACATACTTCTAGGTATTCCGTGATTTGTTCTTTAAACAGAATTAAATAGAAAAGAAGAATTAAAGTAAAAATGTTATAACCTTAAAAACAGTCCTCAAGTTTTGGATTGGGTACCACCTGGGAAGAGGCGACGGGGACGTCCCGTAAAGGGTTGGCGGCAGGGCGTTGACGAAGAGATGTTGCGGTGTCAGTTGCCCGATAACCTCTGGGAAGACAGGCATATGTGGCGTTTGGGTGTCGTAGAACGCCAGAGTGCGTTATAAAGCGACTTTATAGGCTGTCCAAAAAGTACCGAGACTAGTTCTATAACTCAAAAATCAAGATAGCTAAAGGCTTGATCTTGGTCTTATTTGAAAGATCAACTTAATATCTATCGATTGAGACCAAAATCAAAACTTTCGGCCAAATATTTCAAAAGTTACAACACTGTTTGTAAAAAAAAATATCTAGACCCCCTACCGTTTTTTATGACTATTTTCTCTTGCCGGAAACACTCTCTAAATTAATGATCAGTGCACGGTTCTTTTGCAACTAATCATGGCAAAAACTAATTGATTTGGAAACACTAGCTGTCGTCCGACTACGGGTATAAGGGTTCAAAGTCAACGGGAAAAGAATAAACCGTCGGTCAGCCACCCGCAAAAAACCAGAGAAATTTTCGGCATTTGTTGACAGTTCACAGTGCGTGCGTGGTCTTCGCTGCAGATGGTGAGTGATTTTGTTTCTGTGTTCAAAATTTTTGATACTATCATGGAAAGAGATAAAGCAGTGGTATCAAACATTTCGAACACAGAAACAAAATCACTCACCATCTGCAGCGAAGACCACGCACGCACTGTGAACTGTCAACAAATGCCGAAAATTTCTCTGGTTTTTTGCGGGTGGCTGACCGACGGTTTATTCTTTTCCCGTTGACTTTGAACCCTTATACCCGTAGTCGGACGACAGCTAGTGTTTCTAAATCAATTAGTTTTTGCCATGATTAGTTGCAAAAGAACCGTGCACTGATCATTAATTTAGAGAGTGTTTCCGGCAAGAGAAAATAGTCATAAAAAACGGTAGGGGGTCTAGATATTTTTTTTTACAAACAGTGTTGTAACTTTTGAAATATTTGGCCGAAAGTTTTGATTTTGGTCTCAATCGATAGATATTGAGTTGATCTTTCAAATAAGACCAAGATCAAGCCTCTAGCTATCTTGACTTTTGAGTTATAGAACCAGTCTCGGTACTTTTTGGACAGCCTATGTATAACCTTAAAAACAATTTTTTATTCCCCCAGGTTTCAAATTTTATAAAGCAATCGTTTAACCGATCAATGACTACCATTCTAATACCAGGGCCCATTTTGTCGTGACTAGAAAAAATCTTTTTTTCTAGATTTGTTCATATATGAAATTGATCATTCGACCTGGGCCTGTTGCATGCAAGAGATACAGCCGCGCGAATAGACTTTTTAGAGGTTAAATGACACGAAAATTACGATGGTCACATTAAAAAAGTCTGAAATACACTCCTCACTGCGCAATTTGCGTTGTCAGGAACGCGCTTTTTCAAATTTCCGCGTCTGGGGGCAGTTTTCTAATCACCGGAAACGAGCAAACGGCGGGCTCGGTGATTTCCGGAAGATGCCGAGTCGTTGTTGTTGTGTTGTTATTTTTTCCTTCAGTTTGTTTACAAACCCAACGTGATCTCTTATAGTGGTCCATATACGCTTTATGCGGTAACCAAATCGATCAACTTTTAAATATCCAACGCAATCCTTCTACATTTCATTTCACGATATCACGAGCTCCGATTTTTAGGTTATGTTGTCAGTTTTAGTTGACCGGAAATAGCCGCGAGTTGCCGTTAATTGTTTCCGTTAGAAAACTGCCCTCAGACGCGGGAAATTTGAAAAAGCGCGTTCCTCACAACGCAAAATGCGCAGTAAGGAGTGTATTTTAGACTTTTTTAATGTGACCATCGTAATTTTCGTGTCATTTAACCTCTGAAAAGTCTATTCGCACGGCTGTATCTCTTGCATGCAACAGGCCCATTATATCTTAAATTCAGTTGAAATAGTTGAAAAGGGAGTCGTGAGGATAGAGTTGACTCGCACATTGAAGAAAGAAGTATATTTTATTGAATATTTATTTTTTTTTCTTGAAACAAAAAACTACACTAAATTTTTTAAACAGTATATTGAACCAAACGGTTATAATAAGAGGATGCCGCCAAGTTCGTATAGATCTGCTTTCCACCGCATAATGTAATGACTCTGAGAAGATTTAAAAGATTTTGACCTAGTTCTTCTCGGTAGAATTTACAATTTATTACACTGACCTGTCATAAAGTTGCACTGAGTGTAGGTAGTGATTAGTCTATCAATCATTGTAATCGCAAAAAAAATCATTCCCATTTTTAGCGCATTTTCCGCTTATTCCGCAGCCCTCATTCATGGCTGTACATACAACGGCACTTCGATGGTGAAAGTGCAGAAGTGCGTATCTCGAAAACACGATTTTTCAGGAGAGTAAAAAAACTGTCTACATTCCTCCTTATTGTCAGTAGAAGGGCAATAATTCTTGAGGATAGCAAGAATAAGATGCGTTTTCAGACTTCATCAATATTTTGAATAATTTCTCGCGCTGTTAGAAAATACGGCCGAAATGCCGAGATTCGCGTTTTCGGCACTAAGAATTGGACTGAGTTAAGCAGAAAGGAACGAACCCACATTTTGGAAAAAATTGAGTTATGAGTGGTTTCGAACTCAAACACCGCTCTACTATCTATCGGAAAAAATTCAAAGTTTTTGTTGCAGCAAATTTTTCAGAAATTGAACTTGAAGTTTATCTTTTACATTGAGTCTTATGCAGGAGCCAAACTTTAAATCTCTATTTCTCAGTTCGATCCGGATGTGGCTTGGTTCCTTTCTGTTTAACTCCGTCCAATCGACAGTTATCACGAGATACGCATTTCTACAATTAGTGGTTTAAACCCATTGTTGGCGGATTTTGATCATTTAAAAACTGAAAAAAGGGTTTCATGCTTACAATTCTTTATCAGAAGCTTTAGTTTGACCTCATACGGCCGGATCAAGCATTGTATGATTGGAAACTGACATTAGATTACGAGATATGCATTTCTGCAATTAGCGTTTTGAAGCTACTCTTGATCATTAAGATCAAAAATAGAATTTATTCAACCTTAAAACTTATTTAGAAGCTTTAGTCGATCCAATACACTAAATGAAGCATTGTTTGACCGGATTGACTCTAATAAAAAAACTGACCGTTGTGATGAACCGTCAGTTCAATCAGTTCATGATTGCATTGGCCCAGAGAGTAAAAATGGACATGAACGCCGCGCTTTGCTAGTAGGTAGTAGATACCTATGTAGAAATGATACTGGAGGGCCCTCGAGTGATAATCCGCCTTCAATTACAAGCGTATGCAATATTAATGACAAGTAACAGTACCTAATCCCCCTTCCCTCGTCTATCGGTCTATCACCAGCATTCACTGATATTATGCATGCTGGACTGCCTGATTATCCACATTTATCTACATCAACTTTTCTTTTAGATAGATAAATGAAAACCATTGAAAACAAACACAGAACAGTTGATCAGCTGATATGCGGTGTTGGCGGGAAACGCTGCTGAGGAGCGCGCGTTGTGATTGGTTGTGCGTAAGGCGCGCCGAAAAATGAACAGGCCTGAACGAGATATATACGCATTCCTGCACTTAAGCCCCGAGATGTGCGAAAAAAGTTCTACGGTTTTAGGAGACTTCCCGATTTTTTTCGATTATAATCTCTTGCTGGCTGATAGACGACATCTTCAACTACACGTTTATGCAGCTAACTCAAAACTGTCAAAAATCGAGATTTGCACTTCTGCACTTTCACCATCCACTTTCGGATTCGGCACTTTCGGATTCGTTACTTGCGGATTCGTTACTTGTGGATTCGACAGTTTCGGATTCGGCACTTTCGGATTCGTTACTTGCCGATTCGTTACTTGTGGATTCGACACTTTCGGATTCGGCACATCGGCATACGTGGAAGACGCTCAAGATTGTAATAGCTAGCAGGAAGAGAAGTGCACTAAATTTCATGGTGCTGAACTAGATCGCTTTAACTCGCAAAATGGACCAACACTGCTATATTCCAAAGTGAGACAATACGGCAAATTTGGCAGAAAAGCGACGAATCATTGACTGAGCAGCCGTTTCTCGCTAATTTTTGAGCAAGGTCAAATACAAGGAAAATCGTAAAATTGAACAAAAATAAAGAATCCATTTTAGGAGGCCTAGTTTTGAGTTTTTCCTGTTTGCTGTTGAAACAATTGTTGTAGGTCACAGTAATATCTGTAAAAACGACCTCTCAAATAAGCATTGGAGAGGGAAGATAACACAGTATTGTAATCTTGCATGAGTTGCATCGTTGCATTGCGCCGCGAAGTGTACTCGTTTTTTGCATCGTATCGGTCTTGGTTCATACTTTGCCACCGCGCGCTTTTCTATTTGAAAATTTCCACCTATTCACTCTATATTCTTTCGGTTCACTAAGAAAAATAAAACGTTTCTTTGGCAATTTCTAGTCAAACTGTAAAACCGCGTGAAGCCGTATGCGACACTGCAGATCTCCTGTCGTAGTTAATTTCTTTTTTAAATGGAGAGAAACACAACTTCCGCTCTTTATCTCTTTTTTTAAATTTTTTTTTATTTTTTTTTCCATAAAAACTTTCCTGAAAAATGTTTTTGGCTTTAACAAAGTTGGACATTTCGAAACGAGACCAAGGAGGGTTATAGGACATTTCGTTTTCGTCGACATTTTTTGTATCCGCGCTCCTGTTTTTCCAGTGATTAACGTCCACGCGTTTTTTCGGCACGGGAGTTTTGATCCACGTGCCAGTTGAGACCCACAGTTAATTATCGGCCCACATGTAAATACAAACGACAATTGCTCACGACGTTTTTGGATGAAAATATATAATGTCTTGGAAGAATGAGGGTTTGCTTGTTTTTTTGTTTTGTCTGTTTGGTCCAACGGAGAATAATATATAGTTGAGAGTTTTGGTAAAAATGGGGGAGCGTCAATTCCATGAGACAAAATTCACTAAAACTCTCTACACCTCTTTGGTGTAACAGGACTTAATTATCTTTCAAGAAATTCCCATTTTGTTATACCTGAACCGGATGAACCTCTATATTTGCCTCAGCTAAAGGCTCTTAGATTTTTCCTGTGTACGATGAGTATCTTGATTTATTTTGCGAGGAAAGATCTGTACTTTTAAAGGATGCCTGTCATTCTTAATTCGTTCAATTTCGTATAATACTTTGCAAAACCTCTGTTGTGAAATAGTTGCTTCAGGCGCCGCCGAGCGGCAGGCGGGCGGCCAGCGCGAACCGAAACGCGCATTGGCGCCTACAAACCTAAGTGGATACTTCAAGCATTGTGCAATGCGTGAAGTATCCACTTAGGTTTGTAGGCGCCAGTGAGCCTCTCGTGCTGGCAGTACGCCGCTCCGCTCTGTTAGGCTTTAATATTCACACTCGCATAGTCAGCGTTTTTTAACTCATGATTTTGAAATGTTAGCACACTCTGCATTGATTATTCTCATTTAAATTGATGGGAAAAAAATATGTATCAATTTATCAAAGGAGAATAATAATATAACGTGTGTTTTTTACATATTGGTGGCTCCGTGTCAAATTTAATGATTTCCAAAGCACTTTAATTTTTTCTTTTACATTTTGTGCTTTTATTGTGCTGCAGCGAGGTGTACGCGCAACGAAACGCTCAAAATTTGACGTATTTGACTCTAAAAGATCAATGTACAAATAAGTTAAAACTAAAGATTGCGTGCTTCTTGGTTTTTTTCCTCTTTTATTCATTTTTGCAGTTTCTGTCGGCACAACTGCGGCTCATTGAGGTTAATGTCGCTTGGAGAAGGTTTTACAAATATTTGTCACGTTTTAAAAATATGATTTTTTTCAAAATGAAGTAATAATTTCGTAAAGAAAAAATAAAAAAATAAAAAAAGTACCTATACATATATAAGGTATATTGTGCATTCAATATTTTAAGGATAGAAATAACACCAAATATTCACCAATGAGAATTTAAAAAGATGATTCAAAAGGAGAAAGTAATAACATTTCATTTAAAAAATGAGCAACCATAACAATACCTCCTTCTCTCTCAATTTCTCATTTCCATATTGTCAATATAATTTTACATACCGACTAAAGTATAACGCTTGGACCAAGTCACTGTTGCTTATTTTACGTGTGGGCGTAAAATACCGGACAAAGAAGGTGCGCGGACAAAAAATCGTTGACAAAATGTCCTGAAACCCCAAGGAGAAAATAATAGTCCCCATCAAATCGCAGAAGTGCGTGACCGCCTAATTTTCCCGCGCTTGCTTCTCAGCCAATCAGACACTCGACGGCCACGTTTAGACTCCCATAGAAAATAATATGGGAAATCGAAACCATAAATTTTTTTCGAATTCAACCGATTTTTCGGGAAAAAGATATCCATAGCTGGCTTTTTATAGGGATTTGGCATTTCAATTAATGCATAATACATTCCATTTTCTCAAAAAAAAAACCACCAAAGATCTGGATTTTTGAAATTTCAATTTTTCTCCACTCGGGTCGATGTTTTTAACCGTCCCGCTGACTCAAATAGAAGAAAACCGAAGTTTCAAAAATTAAGATCCTTGGTGTTTTTTGAAGAAAAGGAATGTTTTAAACGCCATTGAAACACCAAATCATTTTTCCGACATCTTTTTCCCGCAAAATCGGCCGAATTCGAAAAAATATATGGTTTTGATGTCTCATGTTACTTTCTATAGGAGTCTTCAAGCGGCCGTCGGGTGTCTGATTGGCTGAAAAGCAAACGCGGGAAGATTAAGCGGTCACGAACTTCTTGTATTTAATATTAAATGCGCGACAAAACACAGGAGATAATTTCAAGAGCCGCCCTGCTCATGGCGCACGACCCGCCTTTCATTTTACACTTCATATAGCGTTGAGAGTTCACTAATTACTTCACACGACCAGTGTGTAATTTTAAAATTCAAAAATTAAGAAAAAAAAATTTACACGATTTACGAGTTTCTCCGCCAAGGAGCTCTCTCCACAAGAAATCGTTCACCACCCGCCCGTCGGGAGTGCCGCGGCGTGCTGCCAGCGCAAAACGCGCACTGACGCCTACAAACCTAAGGGGATACTTCAAGCATTGCGCAATGCTTGAAGTATCCCCTTAGGTTTGTAGGCGTCAGTGCGCGTTTCGAGCTGACAGCACGCCGCGTTGCAGCGTGCCATAAACTTGCCCACAATTAATGGGTCAGGGTGTTAAAATGTAGGCAATTTGACATCAAATTCGAAATTAGCGACTAAAAAAACAGTAGTTACGAAACTTTCGTGATCTTTCATTCATTATCCGACTTATTTCTTCCTATTCTTGAGTTTTGGACCATAGTGCGCCGCAGGTGGTGGCTCATGAGATTCTCCCCTGTGCTCAATCGCGCAAGACTCTTATTTTCTCCTCGAACGAGACATTCAAATCTGGTCGCCATATCCCAAAAATTCTGCGCGATACACTGACACCCTGTCCAGTGGCGAGGCGAATCATCTACTGCCATCGATATTATCCCATCCGAAGCTCCACTAAAGAATCGATAAAGCACAAAAACATAGCCCGAACATACGAAGAAAGAGGAGATTTAATTAAAATATGGGTAAACAAGGCTAAAAAATGATTAAAACACTAAAAGGCAGGACGTTTCGAGCTGTTACCAGCTCATTTTCTGCTGCAAAAACACATAAAAACAAGTAAAAAATTGAGTGGCGACCTGACCCCAGCCGTTATCACGTAACCAGATGCCACCAAAACGCCCAGAGTGGTTACGTGATAACGGCTGGGGTCAGGTCGCCACTCAATTTTTTACTTGTTTTTATGTGTTTTGCAGCTGAAAATGAGCTGGTAACAGCTCGAAACGTCCTGCCTTTTAGTGTTTTAATCATTTTTCAGCCTTGCTTACCCATATTTTAATTAAATCTCCTCTTTCTTAGAATCGATAAATTAGGTATACTTTAATAATCGATGCTTCCCCTTTGGTTTTAAATGGTAGATCAATGGGTTCATTGCTAGGCACGACACGCCAATGACCTTATTCCAAAGGCGTTAATTATACGACAAAGGCCCCGATCAAAGGTTGGCGGCAGGCGTTTTATCATCGGACGATCCCAGTCAGGTTGAGCGAAGATGTCGAGCATAATTTCCCGGCAACCTTTCTCGGACGAGACGCTTCCACCAGAAAAGGAAAATCGGGAAGGAAAAGATAGGGGACAATGTTGTCACACTGGAAAAAAAACACATTGGATCTGAGTCCAGACTCTTGAAAATATCGACAAGAAAAAGGACTCTTGATTGAATCAGATTTAAGCTTAAATCAAAAGGAAATCCGCTCAAATTAAGAGGCTTGGTTCTTGATTTAAGCTTAAATCTGATTGAATCAAGAGTATTTTTTCTTGTCGGTGTTTTTAAGAATCTGGACTCAAGATCCAATGTGTTTTTTGTCCCAGTACAGATTGCTTGGAGCAGTTTGAACGAGTCCATCGCAAAATTTTGCACAGTAAGAAAAAGTAATCAATATTTCGTGTCAAAATGGAAAGCGGAGGCTAAAGTAATATAAAGTGCGGTTCGTAATATTTTTGGTCAGTTTTTCTTTTCTTGGGAGTATGGACCAAATCTTTATTGGACTATACTGACCAATTCTTAGGGCTGAAAAATTGGAGCCTCGCTAAAACCGCCAAGATCAGACATTAACCGCATCGGTGATAATACAACGCGCTGCGGGCTAATTATTGAAATTGATAGACACAGCAAAAAATCCTAGGAGCGATTCTATTGGTGCACGGAGAAAAAAACTTCGTGCGTGGGACCCGAAGTTTAGGTCATATGGATCTCTGAAGTTTTCGGATTGAGCATCTGAACACTTTAGGTCCAGCTGCTGAGGTTTGGATCACACATCTGAAACTTCAGTTCTCAAATCTGAGGTACTTCGATTTTCACATCCGAAAAACTTCGGTTCTCACAACTGAAGTACCTCAGATGTAAGAACTGAAGTTTCAGATGTGTGATCCAAACCTCAGCAGCTGGACCTAAAGTGTCCAGATGCTCAATCCGAAAACTTCAGAGATCCATATGAGCTAAACTTCGGGTCCCATGCACGAGGTTTTTTCTCCGTGTGGAAGCAGGTGGTTGATTTGGATAAAGGAGGTGAGTGTTAGACTAACTAACGGTAAATCGCGAGGGACTCTTTCGTTATTTCTTCAAATGAGGATCTTGAAATCGTTTAAAATACTATCGTATGCTGCATATTTTTACAGAGAATTCTTTATTAGAGGAGCAACGAATTATTTTGTCTAAAATTAGGGTAAAAGATCAAAATTTCACTCTAAGTAAGAATATTTAAAAATTGTAAGGCATTTGGCAAAATGCCTGATTTGACTATTTTCCTTCGACATCTATACTCTCTCTATCCAGGTCCTTTTGAGAAAATCACTGATTTTTTAGCACAACGTGGCGGCCGAGCGGGGGACGATTATAATGCGCGACTGTTGCAGCCTTTGAGAAGCTCACTAATCGCCCCAATGATCAAAAGACACCGGTGATTAATTCGTCGTTCATCAAGTCCTCAATTCGAGGAGTTTGTCATTCGAGAAGAACGACGTGACTCAATTTTACTTGCACCTTGGAGAACGTGAAAATGTGGGAGCAGTAATGCACATCTTAAAATACAATTAAGTCTTTTTTCCCTCGGAAGAGCTGCTGAATTATATAAGAGTAATGCACCGAAGCAATCAAAGCTCCACTCGATTGCTGATCGATTAATAGCATTGCCAAAATAGAGATTCATCGATCAATCGATTTATCGATCATTCGATAACGATTTTAAAATTGACCCGCTGTCCATTATAAAACAGAGTGAACCTGAATGAAATAATCTTTCATCTGTAGTTACTCTTTACTCCGGTGGGAAGAATCCCAAGAGACTGAGAGGAGGTTAAAATCGATCAAAATGGAACTCACCCTATCAACTCTCTCGAAAGAAAGGGCGGTAAAATTTAAAATATCCGTGCAGCCAGCACCTGGGTAAAACTAGTTTTATGGCAGTGTTTTAATCTCGTGACTCTAATGGAATGAGTAGAGACAAAAAGTGTGCGTTTTTGACTTTGAAAATTATTAAGAGTGACCTAAAAAAATTATTGAAGGGATATACTTGAAAGAGCTCAATATGGTGCTAAAAATAAGTTTAATCGTCCTAATTTCAGGAATTCATGGTAAGTTTCGATTTCACACCTCCTTCGTGTTCTTTGAATAAACTGGGAAAAGTCTCTTGGATCCAAAGTCTGGATTTTTAAAAACCTTGATAAGGAAATGCATTCATTCAATCGGATTTTTGCTTAAATCGAGAGCCAAACCTCTTTATTCAAGCGAGTTTCCTTTTGATTTAAGCAAAAATCCGATCGAATCGAGAGTATTTTTTCTTGTCAAATTTTTCAAGAGTCTGGACTCAGGATCCAAAATACTTTTTCCCAGTATGCACGTAAAATATATAACGTTAAAAAAATCCACTCTTGGATGCCCTCGACTTCGAGAGCTGGAGTTCTTAAAACTTTTCTGCACAGGGCAAGATTAAGGGTGGCGCATCAACGGTTTCACCAGGTGTCATTATAACAGAGACGAAATACTGGGGTGGAAAACTGAAAAGGGAAAAGAGGAGATGAAAATAAAGGGAGAAAATGAGAATGCATTCATAAAGTTCTCCCTCACTCCTCGCTCGACGACGCAACGCCGCGCGCCTTATGATTCATCATGATGCGACTATTTTACCACTCGGGAGCCGGTGTAGTATACCCTCCTCTTTGAAGGCGATTTCGGTCCCCGAAGACGAAACTGTCAAGCAACACACTATCTGATACGGCCTCTTTGAATCTCATACTATTGCGCGTAGGTCCTTTTTCAAGAATCTCATACTGTCTATCGCTTTCCTCGAGTTAGGTTGGACAATAAATCGGTAAAATGGACAAATAGTTATTTTATACTGGATTATATACAATTATTTTATACTCTGTTTCCATGATCAAAAAGAACCGATTTGAACTCGGTCCAAATGGAAAGCGATAGGCAATATGAGATTCTTGAAAAAGGACCTTAATAGTATGAGATTCGAAGAGGCTGTATTAGATATTGTGTTGCTTGACAGTTTCAACTCAGGGAACCGAAATCGCCTTCAAAGAAGAGAGTATACCACACCGACTCCTGAGTGGTAAAATAGTCGTATCACGATAAGTCATAAGGCGCGCGGTGCGGCGTTTTGTGGAGGAGTGAAGACTGAGAAACTACTGATGTAAAAACAGAGTGTGAACGGTATTCCAGATCTGGTGGTAAGTGGAAATTTTACGAACTCGAGGTCTAGAGCACGGGTCCGTTCGGGTTTCGAGGACTTCAAGGAGATGCTCCTGTGGAGCGACGTGTTTGTGGACAAGAGCCTCTTCATCAGAGACGTCTTGGAGGAGTTGGCCAAAGTCGTCGTCGTTGTCCGACCCCGCAACTGGGGCAAGACCACCAACATGGCCATGCTCAGACGCTTCTTCGAAACCGAGATCAGCTCCGACGGGGCACCTATCGCTGAGGAGGCCCGCATCAACTATCGTCTTTTCCAAGGCGGTGCCGTGGACCTCGGAGTCGATGGCAGGCATGTCTTCAAGACCCTTAAGATCACCAATCACTCCAAGGTAAAGGCTCTCGTGTAGTGACATGGTGTGTTTTACATTGAATAAATAGTTCTGTTCACAGGGCTCCTGCACTTATTTTGTAACAGTCACAGAAGCTTCCGTTATGAGGACAGAGTACCCTGTTCCCACGACCGAAGTTCTGTTCTAACAACGGAAAAATTCTGTAAGTGTAACAAAGAAACTGCAGGAGCCTTGTGAACAGAAGGTTCTGTCGTCAGCACCATATACTTTTTTCTGTGTACGATATATCGATTGATCAACCATTTAAACATGTGGAAAATGATCGATAAACAGGGTGTTTGCAACGAGCACCTTAATAATTGATGCTTTACTACAACTTCAAATGGGAAAACATCGATAATCGATCATTCAGGCTTCGCCACTGCTCCCGTGTTTCCGACAATGCAATGAAGGCCGTATTCATACGGTCGCTCTTTTTACAGCTCCACAAGAATATCTTGCGAGATTTCAAGCCACGATATTGGTTCGGTCTCCTTTGAAAAATAAATTAAAAATAATTGCAAAAAATGTTTGTACTCAAGGCTCGGCTTCAAAAAATACAAAATAAGAAATAAATTACAATGCGTATTCCGTAAATTTTTCGCAACCCAAGATTTTCATTTCTGCAGTTCTACCATCCAAAAAATGTATTTAATTTCAACGGCCAGAGTTTCATATTTACGATACAGCAAAATAAGCAACAAGCAACCATGAGGCGAAGAAAAAAACAATAGCAATATTGTTTCAATTAGTAGACGTGGTTTATCCGTCAGCGCACGGGTATGGTGAGAGAAAACATTGATGCAACTATTAGTGCTCTACGGATGCCTGTGTTGCCTACAGGCGGAATAGAAGGCGTTTTAAACTTCCTTGAGTTCACAGCACAGCACGAGCGCGGTATGCCGTTCGAAACTGCTAAAAATTTGATAATTATTTCGATGGACATGGGCATTGGGAGACTTTTAGAGGGCTAGTAACGAATCGTGTCTTGATCATTTCACATTTGAGATCAGAAAATTTTCTTTTAACCCCTGTCAAAACCACACTAGAAAAAACACATTTGATCTAGAGTCCAGACTCTTGAAAACATCGACAAGAAAAAATACTGTTGATTCAATCCGATTTAAGCTTAAATCAAGAACCAAGTCTCTTAATTTGAGCGGATTTCCTTTTGATTTCAGCTTAAATCTGATTGAATCAAGAGTATTTTTTCTTGTCAATGTTTTTAAGAGTCTGGACTCAAGATCCAATGTGTTTTTTTCCCAGTGTATCTCTATCCTAAGGTTGCTAAATCGAGTCCAACAATTCGAATTTTTAAAATAATATACTTGTGCGATCTTCGTCGAAAATTTACAGATTTTTGCAAAAGATTAGAGGAAAATTCAGTGAAATTTTCATTCAGAAATGCCCCAGATTCTTCTGGTTAAAATGCAATTTTCGAGAGGACATTGGGCAACACTGAAATACAGTTACGTTATTTCGTGGAGGAAACGTCGAAATAAATACATCGAATCCGTTTCGACAGAGTAAACCATTCTGTCGAAATGATAAGACATTAGTCGAGACTAAAAACATTTCCTAGTCTGAATCAAGGGTCCTTTTTCTTGTCAATGTTTTAAGAGTCTGGACTGAAGATCCAATGTCTTTTTTTTTCAGTGCAAAAATACACATTTTATAATAATTTCAGGCGATGAAGCACATGGGCAAGTACCCAGTGATCTCCGTGAGCTTCAAGCCGATCAAAGGCTACGGCTACGCCCGCATTCTAAACGTGCTCAAAGTGACACTGATGCAACTTTTCCGGACCCACGGGTACTTGCACTACTCCCTCCACGGCGAAGAGAAAGCTCGCTTCGAGAGATACCTCGTGGCCGATCTCACGGAACACGACGTGCGCAGCGGAATCAGTTTCCTCATCACGCTCCTTCACAAACGTTGGAACAAGAACGTCGTCCTCCTAATCGATGACTACGATACACCGATCATCAGCTCCTACTGGGAGCTCATGGAGAAGGAGAAAGAGCTGAAGGGTGTGATACGGCTTTTTCGGGATATCTTCGCGTTTAGTGTCAACTCCCCGTTCGTGCACAAATGTGTTGTTACAGGTTCGTTTAGCTGATTCCCTGCTAAAAATGATGAGTAGGCTATTCAGAATTCGCCAACTCACATGTGTAGAATTTCCTACTTATATGAGTAGAAATCCTACTCATATCACTAGAATATTCTACTCATAATAGTAGAAAAGTTCAAATCATATGAATTCAATTTTTTTCATTTTTCAGGAGTGGTGTTTTTTGACCAGGAGACACCGACATGTTATGTAAATTTGAAAAATAAGAACATTTTGTTCTTATAATTTTTTGATGCGGTGACTAGTTTCTGAGATATCGGACACGGTAGATTCAACGCTGAACTCATGTGAGTTGAAATCTCTAGTCATATGAGTCGGCGAAAAGTGAATAGAGAAATTCTGCTCATATGAGTTAAATTCTATTCATATAATTTGAAATTATATTCATATGAGTTGAAATTCTATTCATATGAATTGAAATTCTATTCATGTGACTTTGATTTTCTAATCATTTGTACTCACCATTTTTAGCAGGGTTCTCCGATTAATTTTCTTACGGGTTGACCATGCTGCCGTGTTAGTAGTCCAAGATCCAGTAGATATTTAGTGACAAAATCGTGACACAAGTTTTGACCATTAAATCTGCACTAACACGGAAAAAGGTTGTCTGCCACGTAATAGCACACACTACAACTTAACAGACACCCGTTTTTTCGTGTCAGTGCAGATTTAAGTGGTCAAAAATCGTGTCGTAAGTCTGTCACTAAACATTGTCCGGCTCTCTGACTACAGGTAAATACGTCTTATGAGCGTTCGAATGTTGCCAAATTTCCTCCAAGAAAATATTTATTTTTGAAGAAAGTTATGGACGTATTTCTTCGAGATTATCATTCCTAGATCAAATTACGAACGAAATTCTCATATTAATCGGAAGAGAAGTATTCACAAGTTTTCCATAAAATTCGTGATTTATCGTCGAAAGAAATTTGGGGATGCGCCAATGCCTGATGGCTCTTACGACGTTGTTCCTTCGCAGGACATCGTAGTACAACCGGCTCTGAGCTTTCTATGGACTGATGTTTGACACTGATAGACGAAGAAAACAAAGAGGAGACTGGAGCGATCCTATTGGTGGAAGTGGGTGGTTACAATGGACGAAGGTGGCAAGTAATAGACTAGCTATAACGGCAATCCATGAGAGACCTTAGGCAGTCCGTCGTTTTTCGCCTTAGTCAATTACAAACACCCGTTTCAATCAATAGGATCGTTCCATTTTTCTTTTGTCTTCCTTACCTATACTTTTGTCTTTCAATAATCAGCCTGCAGGCCCAAGGTACAGATTGGAATAATTGCAATTACACGGTAAAATCAAAGCTGCTGTACTGGAGTGTTGTGCATGTTGTCTATTCTCTGATTGAAGGGGTTCCTCTTATTCAAATTTATTGCGATTGAATTGAAACAAGTTGCAATTGTTTTTAGCATTGCAACTGGCCTACCTTTCACACACATGGTACTCATTCTGCAGATCGTCTAAAATCAGCATTACAGAACAAATTATGCAGGCATGTCCATGTCACAACTGCATACACGGAAAAAGGGGGTTATCCCTAAAATTGTGGTACTACCCCAATTTGTTGGATGATAAGTACATTTCCAATTGAATGTGGTAGTGCCGCAACTCAAGGTGGGGCAGCACCGCAACAGTTGGGTTCGTAATTTCATTTATAAGGGGCACTATCAAATATTGGGGTACTACCTCAATTAATTGGAAATGCCCATATCATCCAACAATCCCGTGCTTCTCTTTATGTGTAGTAAAAAATTGCAATTTTATTGCATTATATTGCAAAATTATTACAATATTTTCGCTGCACTGTGCAACTTCGACCCTGCAATGGAGATGTTGCATGTGTGAGGGATTTGCGATTTGACTGTTGTTTCTTATGTAAAAGTTCGCGAGAAACACGATGGTGCCACTGGTTTTCTCTGAAATCATCTCTCAAGCTCAAAAAAAGCTCTCGAAGTGAGACCAAAATGGAGGGGATATCCCGCCCTACCCTGAGAGTCCACCTCTACATCATAACAAACTCTCCATGCAAAGATAGGGAGCAAATACATTAGCAGGGTTGGTTGCCGTGTTTTCAGTTTTGGAGTCCCCAAATGAAGTGGCAGCCCTGTCAATGTATTTGCTCCCTATCTTTGCATGGAGAGTTTGTTTTGATGTAGAGGTGGACTCTCAGGGTAGGGCGGGATATCCCCTCCATTTTGGCCTCACTTCCAGAGATTTTTTTGAGCTTGGGAGATGATTTCAGAGAAAACCAGTGGCACCATCGTGTTTCTCGCAACTTTTGCATAAGAAACAACAGTCAAATCGCAAATCCCTCACACATGCAACATCTCCATTCCGTGAAATTGAATTAATCCTCGTATCCGGCAGGATTGGTGTTGTTCGAGCAAGCCAACCCGTTCAAACGGCGAACGTGAGCGTAGCTCAGTACTCGCTGCACTCGGAGAAGTTCATTGACCACTTCGGGTTCACCGAGCCGGAGGTGGACGAACTGCTAGCCCGGTGTCCGACCTCCATGCCGGCTGCGGAGATCAAGCACTACTACAACGGCTTCGCTTGGGGGAGGCACAATCTCTTCAACCCGCACTCCATCATGGAATGCCTCGTCCACGACGGTCAGCTCGACCAGTACTGGTTCGACTCGGCCAGTTCCCTTACCATCGATGTCCGGGTCTCCAAGGGACCCATGCTCGAGGACTTGCACCACCTCCAGAACCAGGGGCTCATCGTCGACAGGTAACAGTATTAGCAGCGACACACACACGGAGAAAAAAACCTCGTGCGTGGGACCCGAAGTTTAGGTCATATGGATCTCTGAAGTTTTCCGATTGAGCATCTGAACACTTTAGGCATAGCTGTCGAGGTTCGGATCACACATCTGAAACTTCAGTTCTTACATCTGAAATACTTCAGATGTGAGAACGAAATTTTTCGGATGTGAAAACCGAAGTACTTCAGATGTAAGAACTGAAGTTTCAGATGTGTGATCCAAACCTCAGCAGCTAGACCTTAAGTGTTCGGATGCTCAATCCGAAAACTTCAGAGATCCATATGACCTAAACTTCGGGTCCCACGCACGAGTTTTTTTCTCCGTGTAGCGACACATATTGGAGCTAGATACCTAAAGATAGTGTACCTACACGGGGAGAGTGAACAAATACCCACGAAAAAAAAATTACGGAATACATAGATGTCGAGGGGACTTAGATAAATCAGGCATTTTATCAAACGCCTAGACCGGTAGTCAAATTTTGACGTTTACGGGAAACAATGAAACCACTTTTAGAATCTCAAAGTTTTGTATAAACGGAGTTATGAGCGTTTAAAGTTTCCTCTCCGACCTATCCTATTGACTCGATCCACTGTGCGTCGGCCATGTTGAAAATTGCGTAGCATCCTAGTGCACAAGGTTATTTCGGGCAGATTCTACAGTTTGCAGAAGACTCTGAAAGGCTCACACATTTTTTTTACAGGATTTACGAGGAGATAAATTTCATGGAGATCTTCGGAGGATTCAGAGAGATGTGGTACAGTTTGTTGGTCATGGCAGGGTATCTGGACGTAGCTGAGGATGTAGATGAGACCGGTGAATATTGCCATCTGGTTTGGATACCCAACCAAGAGATAAAGGATAAGTTTGTCCCTAAAGTTTTCAAATGGTGGCTCATGAACGATGGCGATTGCATGATCTCAATAAATATGTAAACCGAGGTGCGGGTGCTCAGGGCTGTATGATTCCTCTTGAGAAATAAGAGCTACCATATACTGCCGTGCTAAGGAAGAACGCCGTATGAACCTTCAGGTGCTGCCAGATTTCCTTTGATAAAACACGGATTTCTCGGTGAACTTGTCAATATTTTTACTTCAATTTTTCATGTAATTTTGTTTGCAATTTCTTCTGAAGTTCCTGAAAATATCAAGGAGAAAAATTCATATTTTTCCACAAAAAATAAACATTTTATGGGAGAAAATTTGGCAACCCTCGCATGTTCATACTACGTTTTCCTTATCACGGCAGTATAGGCACATTCAGCTCTAATGGAAATAATTATCGACGGTGTAGGTCGGCAATCACATAACTCGGTTCACAACGCTGCAGACTTCCTGTCATACTTTATTTCTTAAACGGAAAACTACTCAACGGCCATTCTTTGAAACTGCTGTGATTTTTCTTCTCTGTGCGAAAAATTTTCTGCATAAACTTCAAGGAATGAAATCAATCTGTTCTTCTTTAAAAAAATAACTTAGAGATATGTGATTGCGGACTTCCGCCGTCGTTAAATCACCCTGGTAAAAATTGGCGATAAGAGCTGCGTTTTAAAATACCATAGGAATTCTTATAGCCGGCTAAGGAAGGCAATAGAAAATCATATAGCTGGCTGTAGAAAGCGGAGCAAATCATATAGCCGGGCTATACGAAGCGATAAAAAAAGTATACAGCCGGGCTATAGCTCCTATCGCCGGGCTTTACACTTTATCGCCATCGGCTATAAAAGGCTATAAGAAATTGTGTAGAAATTCGTGCGCTTTGGAAATCATTAAGTTTGATACGGAACCACCATAATATTTACAAAACACACATTATATTTTCCTTTCATACATATTTTTTTTCATCAATTAAAATGAGAATAATCCATACAGGATGTGCAAACATTTTAAAATCATGGGTTGAAAAACGCTGACTCCGCGAGATTATATATTGGAGCCTAATACAGAGCGGAGCGGCGTGCTGCCAGAGTTAAGCGCGCACTAGCGCCTACAAACCTAACAGGGATACTTCACGCATTGCGCAGTGCTTGAAGTATCCCTGTTAGGTTTGTAGGCGCTGCGCTAATACGCTTTTCGCGCTGGCTACCCGCCCGCCGCGCCGCAGCGTGCCACGGCGCTTGAAGCAACTATTTCACACCAGAGGTATTGCACAGTATCATACGAAATTGAAGGCGCTCCAACATATCAGGAATGGCAGGCATCCTTCAAAAGTACGCAGCTTTCCGCGCAAAATAAATCAAGATACTATGGCCCAAAAATAGAGCGGTAGTCCAAAAACTCAATAATCCTAGCATCCGTTATTAGTAACATTTAGCATAAACTTTATCGCCTGGCTGTTGCTTAATCGCCATCGGCTATAAAAGGCTATAAGAAATTGTGCATCCGGCTATAGAAGCTATTGAAAATCTCACAGCCGTCTTTAGGTCTATGGTATTTTGGAACACAGATTCTACTGCCAATTTTTACCAGGGAAATAGTGCATCAACATTTCACAAATGACTATTTCAAGATGTATGCAATAAACTCATATAAGTGGCATTGCCCTTTAGACAAATTACTACTTATTCTACCCACAAAGATAACGTTTGTTGGGGTATATTACAATAGCTTATACAAAGAGAACTGAAGAATGTACAATTTCATTGGAGAAGTTAGAATCATTACGATCGTGGTGGATACTTTTCCTGTTCCAGCGTCAGCATTGCTTAAATATCATGACAATACCACCATCATTAGTAGGTACTATTAGTATTAGTTTTACTTACCACCATTTGATAAATAGCATCTACAATATTATACATTTCTTCTCGAGTGATGAATCCATCATTGTCAACATCGTACAGCCTGAAGGCCCCTGTGAATCAAAAAATATAAAGTTAGTGCACAGTAATAATAGTCATAGCCTCTTTGTCTCTGACATTAAGCAGTGCTGCAGGCTGATTATTGAAAGTGATACACAAAGTTATAGACAAAAAAAACAACGAGAAAATGGAGCGATCTTATTGGTAGATGAGAGGGGTTGCAGTGGACATAGGAAGTAAGCGATAGACTGCGGCTTACGGCAACCTACGAGAGGCCCCATAGCATGGTCAGTTCATCACTTTACCCTTTAGTCTATTAGAACCCTCCGTTTCAACCGATAGGATCATTCCATTTTCTTTTGGTCTCCTTTATCTAACGCTTTGTCCATCAATTTCAATAATCAGCCCATTGCTAAACACTGCCAGCGTCGTGAGAAGCGCGGGCTCTGCAAGACAACAGAGGAAATGACGATCTGTTGATCCGTAAAAAGTTCACAAGTTGGTTGATAAGATACGCTATGTAAGTACATGTCGCATGCAAATAGTGAAATCAGGCATTTTGTCAAATGCTTGGGCAGATAGTTAAATTTTGACGGTCTATAAAATTTTGTGAATTTATGGCAAAGAGCTCACGAGTTTTCACTATTTTTGGAAAAATAACCTACGAAATCTTTTTATCTCTTCCTCTTCAATCGTTTCCCTATTTTTAAATGTTGAAATTCTAAAAATTCTGTATTTTATGACATTCGGAAAATTTCAAGATAAGTGTCTGTTCAGGAGCTAAAAATTGTTCAAAATACTATAGTGTGATGCAAATTTTTACCGAGAACTTTTTCTTGCAGGAGCAATGAATTATTTTGTCTAAAATTAGGAAAAGAATTAGAATTTCAATCTAAGTTCGAATATTTGACTATTTGCCCAGGCATTTGACAAAATGCCTGATTTTACTTTTGGTCTTCAACATACACAAATTTATATCGATGGGGAAACTACAGAAATGCGTGCATCGGTTTGCGGCGTTGCGGACTTTTTGTCATATTTTATTTTTCACATGGAAAACCACGAAACGTCAATTCTTGACAACTTCGGTGATTTTTCTCCTCTGTGTTAAAAATATTTGATGAAAATTTCAGGCGATGGCGAATTGGCGATGGTTCAGCCCCTTTTTAAAAAAATAAAAAAGGACGGGAGATTTTGAAACACTGTAACCGAGATACACATTTCTGCAATTTCGCCATCGATACACTGTATAGAGCCGTATAATATGCGCTGAAGTAGTGGCTCCTAGTAAATAAATTGGAGAGCCTCAAATGAATCAACTCTGGAGAAATTTAATTTAGTCGACTCAATATATACGGTCCTATGAGACTGCATTCATATATGGAGCAACAATTTCAAAATACACTAAGTAAGTGAATTGAAATCTGAGTTGCCAGATTCTACCTCGTTTTCCTCTCCTTAAAACGCTCAATTCAAGAGAGAAACTTTATACGTAAAACGGCAACTCGGATTGAAAAATATCCGATGCCGCAATATGAATTCAGCCGTCATTTCTGCGCACTGACTTTCGCGAAAAGGGGTCAGTTGGCTGTTTTTTCGGCGTTTCATTCCTTGATTCAGACCGACGCTGTCTAATTTACGCGATTATTTCGGATTAATATTGTTTATTGTTGGTAATGGATTATTAATGTTGGTATAAAAAAAAAAAACGGATTCAGAAAAAAAATACAAACGAGAAAAGGCGACACAATCTCTCATTTCCTGAGAGTACAGTAACTTCTAATTTTGTCGTCTTTCGGCGATACAAGAGACAGCACCTTTAATTAGTCGAGTTAAGAGAGAAATCAAACACGCAATTCGGCCTGGAGTGGCGCGGCGCAGAGAGCAATGATGACGAGGACTTGAGATGAAAGGGAGAAGCCCTCAACACGGCGGTCGGCATGTAACACATATTAGCGCCTACATAACTGCATGAATACTTCACGCATTGCGTCAAAAACGCGGTCCACAGCGGTCGACGAGGCACGCATAGCGCCTACAAGAATGAGGGAATACTTTACGCATTGCGCCAAACACAGCGCGGTCACTCGGTCAGCAGCGGTCGACCTAAAACACATAGCGCCTACATAACTGCATGAATACTTCACGCATTGCGTCAAAAACGCGGTCCACCGCGGTCGACGAGGCACGCATAGCGCCTACAAGAATGAAGGAATACTTCACGCATTGCGCCAAACACAGCGCGGTCACAACAATTTCAAAATATACTAAGTAAGTGAATTGAAACCTTAGTTGCCGGATTTCCTCCTCGTTTTCCTCTCCACAAAACGCTCTATTCAATAGAGAAATTTTATAGGTGATTCGGCAACTCGGATTGGAAAATATCCGATGCCGCAATATGAATTCAACCGTCATTTCTGCGCACTTCCTTTCGCGAAAAGGGGTCAGTTGGCTGTTTTTTCGGCGTTTCGTTTCTTGATTCAGACCGAAGCTGTCTAATTTACGCGATTAATTCGAATTAATACTCTGGAAAAACGTTGGGAATGGAATCGCAAGGGGAATATTTGGCGAGGACCATACATGGAAAGACAGGAAGAAAATAAAAGTATTAAGAAAAAATAAGCGATAAAGAGAAAAGGAAAAGAAATAAGAAAAAGCAGAGGAGGAAGAGTATACTGTACACAGCAGAAAATAAAAGTTTATCGGCGCAACTGACTGCTGACTCGGAGGTCCCAGGTTCGAATCCCAGCCAGCGGGTTGAATATTGAAATTGATTGACAAGGCAATAGACAAAGAAGACGAACTGAAAATAAAGCGATCCTATTGGTGGAAGCGGGTGGTCGGTAAGTAATAGACTAACTAACGGCAACCCACGTAACGAGAGATCCTGTTCTGCCGTGATAATGAAGAACGCCGTGTTAACCCTCAAGCGTTGCCAAGGTTCCTTCGATAAAAACTGAATTTACTGGAAAAATAGTGAATATTTTTTCCCCATATTTTCAGACAATTTTGTACGCAATTTAATCTAAAATATTTGAAAATTCCAAGGTAAAATATGCATGAATGTCGTCAAAAACGCATGTTTTACCAAGGGAAATTTGGCAATGCCTGAAGGCTCATACGGTGTTTTTCCTTGGTTCGGCAGTGTAGTCAGTCCATCATTTTTCCCCTCAGTCTATAACAACCACCCGTTTCAACCAATAGGATCGTTCCAGGTTCCCAATGTCCTCTCTGTCCATTGTCTACCAATTCCAATAATCAGTCCGATAGATGACAAAATTCTTACTATAGCTTGTTCAAAAACGGGCTGTTTCCTCCCATTTTATGTGGAATTGATTCGCACAAGAGAAAAGGATACTCAATGACACTGGCAATCCTGGTTGAAATTAAGGTGCACCGGGGAGATGGAGGGGGGGGGGGTGCGAAGGGTGCCAAAATACCCTTTGCAAACGAAGCAAACAGCGAATCGAACGGGCAAGTTACCTCCGATAAAATGAGTATTGCAGCTCCACGGTGTGAGAAAGGATCACTCGTAATTTGATTTTCGTCGCGATAAACTGGTGCCCTGCCGGGAAGGGTAACTTCAAAAAAGCTTCCACTGTTGCATCTTGGATTATTTCTCCCTCTTAACTTAGATATGTCAAGATATTGGTTGATGAAATTTACGATTATTTTTTGACAGTCAATATTTTTAGAGGAAAAGGAAGCCTTTTTGAGGCTTCCTTTCTTGCATATCGCGGATTATTGAAACTCCTTCAAACCAGCCGGACCATTTCTCTCTCCCGAGGGATGAAGGACCTTCGTCGGTGGCGTGGCGTGCTTTAAGATATACCGATTGATCTACCATTCAAACCTATGGAAAAGGATCGATAGATAGGGTGTTCGCAACGAACACCTTCATAACCTACGGTAGATTCTTTGCAGTAGTTTAAAATGGAGAAATATCGATAACCAATCAATCACACCCCGCCACCGACCTACATTTTCTCAGAAATTTCTAAAGCCAGAAATTGTAGTTCCTAATTGTCTTAACATTAACGCATTGCCTAGGGCAAATTATTTCAACACGGACACGGCCCCTTGAGATTTCGACAGACTGCCTCCAAAAATCCATTTCCCCGCAAAATTTGGATTGCCGAATGGAGATGTTGCGTGTGTGAGGAATTTGCGATTTGAATGTTGATTCTTATGTAAAAGTTCGCGAGATTCACGATGGTGCCACTGGTTTTCTTTGAAATCAACTCCTAAGCTCAAAAAAAACTCTCAAGTTGAGGCCAAAATGGAGGGGATATCCCACCCTACCCTGAGAGTCCACGTCTACATCAAGGCAAACTCTCCATGCAAAGATAGGGAGCAAATACATTGACAGGGTTGCCGTGTCTTCAGTTTTAGAGTCCCCAAATAACGTGCAGCCCTGTCAATGTATTTGCTCCCTATCTTTGTATGGAGAGTTTCTTTCGACGTAGAGGTGGACTCTCAGGATAGCGTGGAATATCCCCTCCATTTTGGCCTCAACTCGAGAACTTTTTTAAGCTTGGGAGATGATTTCAGAGAAAACCAGTGGCACTATCGTGTTTCTCGCGAACTTTTACATAAGAATCAACAGTCTAATCGCAAATTCCTCACACATGCAACATCTTTATTCGCAAATTTGGTGACAGCGAACTCATCTAGAAATTAATTCCCGCCAGTATTCCAAAAAGCATGGACATCGGTTGGATCTCTACTTAATATTTTGACAAAAATGAAAATTTGGGGCACCGGAGAGGCGCACAGTTATAATTGGGCAAATTAATTTAACGGTCCGCATTGCTCGATCCGCGTTGATTTGAGTGCTGCAATTGCAAACATGAAACCTCGGTACCTCTATCGATGCCAATCCCTTTTCCTGACTTTACTGTGGCTCAATTGGGAGTAAATCGAAAGAGCAAAGCTCGTAATTAATTTCAGCGTTGCCAAGAGTGATATAGAATGTGCCAATTTTGCTTCGGACTCGATTTTCAAACAAACGGAATTTGAACTTTGTTCCACGAAGGGCCGGATTTAGGGGGTGGCCACATTGGCCGCGGCCCATGGCGGCAAATTTTACGATTTTTTAAAATGTTGGTATTAAAAAATTTGGATTCAGAAAAAAAATTACAAACAAGGAAAGGCGACAAAATCTCTCATTTCCTGAGAGTATAGTAAATTTCTAATTTTGTCGTCTTTCGGCGATAGAAGAGACAGCACCTTTAATTATTCGAGTTAAGAGAGAAACCAAACACGCAATTTGGCCTGGAACGGCGCGGCGCAGAGTAATAATCACGAGGACTTGAGATGAAAAGGAGAAGCCCTCGGCGGGGCGGTCGGCATGTAACACATATTAGCGCCTACATAACTGCATGAATACTTCTCGCATTGCGTCAAACACAGCGCGGTTACTCGTTAGTAGCGGTCGACCTGAAACACATTAGCGCCTGCAAGGCGCACTGCGCCAAAAAAGCGATCCGCAGCGGTCGACGTGAAACGCATAGCGCCTACAAGAATGAAGGAATACTTCACGCATTGCGCCAAACACTGCGCGGTCACTCGGTCAGCAGCGGTCGGCGTGAAACGCATATAGCTTTCAAGACTGCAGGAATACCTCACGCATTGCGCCAAACAGTGCGGTCAGGGCGGTGCGGCGGCGGAAGTTAAAATTATTAAACCACATTTATGTTTGTTTAATTAATGAATGAATGCATTAATTAATTAATAATTTTTTCGTTCATTTCTTATTAATGGCAGGCCTTGTCCACACAGAGATAGGTTTACGGAACTTAACTTTTGCGCAAAGTTCCATGAACTTTTGCCAGTAGTGTTGACAGGGCTTTCGCAAAAAACGTGTCCAACAAGAGTAAACACGTCTTATGCACCCCTCCGCCCCCACTGGCACGTTCACTAGATGGTTTTTATTGATGTTTCAAAACGAATGAGAGGGGGCGGCAAAATACAGGCGGTTCATGGGCGGCAAGGAGGTAAATCCTGGTTCCATAGATACCTAAAAATGAGATTTGTATGAGAGAAGGTGGAGGAAGGGTACCATTTGAAAAGAACCTACACCGAAGATAGACAAAAATAGATGGATCGAACGTAGCTAACATGCAGAAATCCCTTTCAGCCCTCTGAATATAGGTGACCATTTCTGCTGAAATCACATCGATGCTAAAAGTGAAAAATGCATACCTCTATACAACGTCTCACAAACTCCAATCAGGTTTAATTTTCTTGAGAGACGATATTCGATATAATCTCTCCTTAGAATATTCTGTAAGAATGTTTAAATTATTGAAGAAAAGTCACGGAAATTTTCAAGGAAAACTTGGGGCAAAATATTAACTGGATTATACCTTCCGGTTTATAAAGATACTGTTTCTGGCTCATTTTATGAAAGCACCTTTTTGTGTGTGGAAATTAATGAAATGTATATTATTTCTAAATTGAACCAGAAGTAGTGATTTCCTATTGTACATCATAGTCTACAGGTAACAGGCCAGACAAATTGGTATTTTCTGACTGAAAATTACAGACGGCAAGATTAATTGACAGGAGGGGGGAACGAGGGTCATGCGCAATGTTATTACGCCTTCAATTTTTGAGTTAGGTTAAAAAGGATGCTAAATGCTCCGCGCAGCGCTGTCCGCAAATGTTGCTTCGCTGTAAATCACCGTATCAAACTTCAATCTAACGATTTAAGATGCTAGATTTGCTAATTTATGTGCAAGTTTGTAAGATAAAAGAGATTTATATAATAATGCACACACTCGATTTCTCAGAAAGCAGTCCTTCCCCAGATATAGATAGCGGTACATACAGATATAGCTATATGAATTTCCATTAACTTGAAGCAGATTTTACGGGAAAAAAAGAAAAAAGAAAAAAAAATTAAATATTCGAGTAAGAATACCCAATTTTATTCTTATTTTACGTAAAAATGCCACCTGACACTTTTACAAGCTATCAATCCCTTATTATGGTACATTTTACAATCAATTTTATAGATTGTGTTCGTAAATGTTCTTTAAATTTTACATGAAATTTGAGTTTTTTCATGTTGCATGTTTTGAAGTTTATTATGTATTTTGCGCCAATAGGTCAAAAGGTATATAGGTGCTTTTTGGACTTTCACGAAATATTTTTTCTTTTATAAATTCCTTTGACTTAAACACGAAGTCTTTACCTATAAAAGTACAAGAGAGGTTTTATAACTCGCATGTTTTAGCTACATCGAAAAAAAAGGATGCTGATTTAACATTCTGCGGATGTAAAAAGTGTGCGACAACTCACATAACACTGCATCAACCGCTACAGCAGTTACTATAGCATTGTTAAAAATGTAAAGGTAACTGCCGTGGCGGTTAAATCAGCGTTTTGTGAGTTGTCGCACACTTTTTTACATCCAGAAGTGTTTTACATTTTTTTAAGGCCAAATTTAACCGTCAATGCGACTGGGGATCGCTAAATATTTGCGAATTGGCAATATGCTCTGCCTCAACCTTACGGGGTTTACGACAGTATTTTTGAAGGGTTGTCCCAATGACTTGAGCGGATTAATTGATCGTGAGCCTCCATTATAGAACAGTGTCAACCGGAATTTGCGTAGTGAGGCTTATTTGCATAACTGGATTAACTCCTCTCATTGAATCAACGTGTTATTCACATCCGGTGTTGACCGCTTCGCCAGAGAGCATCCAAAAATGGGGATTGCGGAGCCTCTCAGTTTGATAGTGCACAAAAATTGCCTCGAACAATTTTTTTTCAAGATTGGGAACACAATTCTTGTAGGGACTTGCAAATGCAGCTGAAGATAATTAGAGAAAATGCAAAGTTTTAGAAGGGAGGTCGTTTCCTCACAAAAATAGAAATTGTTGGTACATAAAAAAAAACTATTTATGCACTACTTAAGTGAATATCCATCCGTACTGCCGTGCTAAGGAAGAACGCCGTATGAACATTCGAGAATTGCCAAATTTCCCTTCGATAAAACAAGTATTTTTTGACGAAATTTATGCACATTTTTCTTTGAAATTTTCAGATATTTTAGAGTAAATTGCGTACAAAATTGTCAGAAAATTTTGGAAAAAAATATTCAAAATTTTCCCAGTAAATTTGGTTTTTATCGAATGAAACTTGGCAACGCCTGAAGGCTCATACGGCGTTCTTCCTTAGCACGGCAGCATAGGGATCACGATCTTGCATACGCGGATTCATGCACCTAAAACGGCTAGGAAGGGGGGTACAAGGAGGATACGGCCACGGTGGCAAAATTTCATTAAAAATAAAATCTTTGAAATTTCACGTGAAATATCTCATGAAATTACAGAAATTCATGAAAGATATTGAAAAATACCGGTTCCTTTTCATGTTTCGCAAAATGTAAAAATTATGACCTCCTTTTATTTTTGTGTGTTTGGTTGCATGGGGTGTTCAAGCTCCGTCAATTTTGACGCTGTTATAGAACACGTATATCAGGGCCGGATGAGGGGGTGGCCACCAGTGGCGTGGCGTGCTTTGCGATATATCGATTGATACGCCTCTCAAACCTATGAAAAAAGATCGATTATCAGGGTGTTCGCAGCGAACACCTTAGTAAACGATTCTTTACCATAGCTTCAAATGGCGAGATATCGATAATTGATTATTCACGCCACGCTACTGGTGGCCACATGGGCCGCGGCCCATGGCGGCAAATTTTGCAATTTTTTTAAATGTAGGTATAAAGAAATATCGGATTTAGAAAAAAAAATTACAAAAGAGAAAAGGCGACAAAATCTCTCATATCGTGAGAGTGTAGAGAGGGTGCTCGAAACTTGGTGGCCCTAAGAAGGACCGTTTAAGAGTGTGAAGAGCTGGAGCGGGGTCTGAGCGCCGAGCGGTGCTGGAACAAGCGGGAGCGCTGGAAGCAGTGTCGGTATGTGTGACCGCGGGACAGTGTCATCGTACAGTGC